>NC_048298.1:246880286-246967621 GCF_013100865.1 Trachemys scripta elegans | reverse complement strand
GGAGAGAAGAACAGCACTTGTCGCTAGAGAGCTCGCATGCTACAACATTGACATTGCAGCCCTTAGTGAAACTCGCCTTGCTAATGAAGGACAGCTATCCAAGTCAGGCGGTGGCTATACATTCTTCTGGAGTGGCCGCAGCAGCGATGAGCGTCGTGAATCTGGAGTTGGCTTCGCCATCAAGAATCATCTTGTTCAGAAACTTGCCAGTTCCCCCAAGGGTATGAATGACCGGCTCATGACAATGCAGCTTCCGCTTCAAAAAGGAAAACAAGCTACTTTGATCAGCGCATATGCTCCTACAATGACCAACCCAGAGGATGTGAAGGATAAATTCTATGAAGAACTAGATACTCTGCTATCGTCAGTTCACCGCACAGAAAGCTGATTCTGCTTGGCGATTTTAACGCAAGAGTCGGATGCGATGCCGCAGCCTGGGAAGGAGTCATCGGGAAAAATGGAGTGGGAAAGTGCAACAGCAATGAAAACTTGTGCATCACATGGCCTTCTGATCAGCAATACGGTCTTCCGCCTTCTTACCCACAACAGGACTTCGTGGATGCATCCCCGTTCCAAGCACTGGCATTTGATCGATTATGTCATCATCAGGAGAAGGGACAGACAAGATGTCAGGGTTACAAAAGCTATGTGTGGCGCTGACTGTTGGACGGATCATAGGCTCAGAGTATCCAAAATGAAGCTCCGTATCATGCCGAAGAGACGACCACAAGGCTGTAAGGCTCTCAAAAGGATCAACGTGTCGAAGCTGAAGAACAGCCGCATCACTGAAAATCTAGCAGAAGACCTAGAGAATGAGCTTGCTGATCTTCGTATTGAGGATGACACTGAGAAAGAGTGGGAACGATCCCGCAACACTGTCCATACAGCTGCATCAAAGGTATTGGAGCCCTCCACATGCAGGCGGCAAAACTGGTTTGACGAAAATGATGCAGAAATCCAGGCCTTACTTGCTGAGAAGCACTGCCTGCATCGTGCATATCAAAACGATCCATCCTTGGCGGCAAGGAAGACCGCCTTTATCAACGTTCGCAGAACAGTACAGAACCGACTGTGCAAAATGCGGGACTTGTGGCTGAGCGCCAAAGCAGATGAAATACAGGCATACGCGGACAGGAACAACTTTAAGTAGTTTTATGAAGCCCTTAACACACACTATGGTCCACAGTCTTCTGGGAGCTTTCCCCTCCTGAACTCTGATGGTACTGTGCTCCTTACAGAGAAGACGCAGATTCTCCAGAGATGGGCTGAACACTTTGAAGCAATTCTCAATCGCCCCTCAGTCATCAATGATGAGGCCATTGACAAGATGCCCCAGGTTGCAGTCAATGACTCCATGGATGCTTCACCAGAAGAGGACGAAGTGAAGAAAGCTATCAATCAGCTGTCAAGTGGCAAAGCCCCAGGGTCAGATGCCATACCAGCAGAGGTGTACAAAGTCGGTGGACTCGTGCTGCTATGGAAACTCACTGAGCTGTCTTCTGGAGGCAGGGAACCATTCCACAGGAATTTAGAGACGCGTCCATCTTGCACCTCTATAAGAGGAAGGGCAATCGCCAGGTATGCGACAATCACCGTGGAATCTCGCTGCTTTCTACAGCGGGGAAAGTTCTTGCACGGGTTCTGTTGAACCGACTGATTACTCACCTGGAGAAGGGCTTACTGCCAGAATCACAGTGTGGCTTCCACAAGGATCATGAGACTATTGACATGATCGTCACTGTGCGTCAGCTACAGGAGAAATGTCAAGAGCAGAATCGTGAACTCTACACAACTTTTGTGGACCTCATGAAAGCATTTGACTCTGTCAGTTGCCAGGGCCTGTGGAGGATCATGTTGAAATTTGGCTATCCAGACAGATTTATACGAATGGTACGTCAATTTCATCATGGTATGATGGCTCGTGTCCTGGATGACGGTGAAACATCTGAGGCCTTCCCAGTCACCGACGGCGTCAAGCAAGGGTGTGTTTTAGCACCCACTTTGTTCAGCATGATATTCTCTGCCACTCTGATGATGCCTTTCAACACTGCACTGAAGGAGTAGGCCTGAAGTATAGAACTGATGGGAAATTATTCAATCTGAGGCGACTGCGTGCCATCACCAAGGTGAAGGAAACTGTACTTCGAGACTTTCTCTTTGCCGATGATTGTGCTCTGAATGCTAGTACTGAGCCAGAAATGCAAGCCAGTATGGACAAGTTTTCTACTGCATGCAATAACTTCGGTCTCACCATTAACATCAAGAAGACTGAGGTCATGCACCAGCCAGCTCCCCACGCTCTGTACTGAGAACTGTCCATCACTGTAAATGGACAGAGACTTCAGACAGTGGACCACTTCACGTACCTGGGCAGTACCCTTTCCCGAGCAGCGTCAATCGATGATGAAGTAAACTGCAGAATTGCTAAAGCCAGCTCTGCATTTGGCCGATTGCGCTTCAATGTTTGGGAACGTCAAGGGATCAGCCTATCAACGAAGCTGAAGGTCTACCAAGCAGTGGTGCTTCCAACTCTGCTGTATGCCTGCAAGACGTGGACTGTCTATCGGAGTCATGCACGAAGGCTCAATCACTTCCACATTTCCTGTCTGCGAAAGCTTCTAAAAATCAGATGGCAGGACAAAGTGCCCGATACTGATGTCCTTACTAGAGCCAGTCTGCCGTCAGTTCACACATTGCTGATGAGAGCCCAGACCAGGTGGACCGGACATGTTGTGAGAATGTCAGATGAACGCATTCCTAAACCGCTCTTCTACGGAGAACTCACTCAGGGAAAGCGCTCTCATGGAGGACAAAAGAAGCGATTCAAGGACACGCTGAAGACCTCTTTGAAGTCCTTCGAGATCAACACCGCCACATGGGAAACCTTCGCACTGAACCATTCAGCATGGCACAGCCTCATTCACACAGGCAGTAATACCTCTGAGGTGAGGCGCATTGCTGAGGCTGAAAAAAAGCGTGAGCTGCACAAGTCCAGAGCTGCTCGTACATCATCGACAGTGCCATTACATGTTTGCCCGACGTGTGACAGGACGTTCCACGCCTGAATTGGACTGATCACTCATCTTCGGACGCACAAAGCCTGGTCATCAAAAGAATGAGTTGTTGAGGTCTTCATCGATAACGATGGATGAACATCATACCCGGGCATGAAGACCTCAGCTCTTAGAAAAGTCCAATTAGGCCAGAAGGTTGCAACATGTCTCCTCATCAACAACAGTTATGATGATCATATCAGACCTGTCCTCCACTCTGGTCAACAACGACAACGGTACTCCTCAGGCACAACAGAACTCTCTACAATAAGAGGAAAGCTTATCTGTGCAGGAGACAAAACATTCTCAGGGGCTGGCCAAGACTGCAATGAACTTCCCTAGAAATAAGGAGCATTGTAAACCTCACCACCTTCCACTCTTAGGGCTTGTACACACTTGCACTTACTTCAAGATAACTTATGTCATTCAGGGGTATAGAAAAGCCACTCCCCTTAGTGATGTAAGTTACACTGACCTAAGTGCCGGAGTGGATAGAGCTATGTTGGCAGGAGAATGTCTCCCACTGACATAGCTACCGCACTTGGGGAGGTGGACTAATTATGCCAATGGGAGAGAGCTCTCCCACTGGCATAGAGCATCTGCATGTAGCTGAGCCGCTCTAGCACTGCTAATTGATTCTAGTGTAGATTAGCCCTCAGAGTAAGGTGCATTTTTTGATCTGCCTTCTCTAACAAATTTATAGCAACGTGTGTGTGTAATTATATATATATATATATAAAAGTCCAAAACAAAACCCTTCACTGCACATACTTCTCCCTCTGGGGAGAATAAGAGAACATGTAGTTAGTCAGAATGTTAGTCACATTACTTTATGTGCTAATGGAAAGTGCTCAGAAACTATGGTGAGGAGTGTGTGGTATAAGAACCTACATAGAATGGAATAAGAATGCACAGATAGATTTGATCATAAATAAAATGTGGTTTGAGTTTGTAACACTAGTTATCAACTTAAGAATTCTAAGCTAATGCCCTGGGCCAAACACTGTCAGGAAAGGAATAGATGTACATACTATTGAAGTTAATTAGTGCTACTCCTGTGGTATTATACTTTATTTAGCAAAAGATACTCTTTAAAGTGTAAAAAAATTCCAGTATGTTACAAACTGCTTTTGGAAAGCAGGGGTGAGCACTTAACCATGTCTCCATATGTAAACTACGGGTTTAACATGTTTGCTAAGTTACTTTACTCTAAAATTGCCTGGGTTGGATGTGGCTTGTCCGCACTACCGCATGATATACCCACTGTCAGCAGCACCACTAGGTGACAATGGTTTAAATCAGGGGTTCTCAATCTTTTTCTTTCTGATGCCCCCTCCTCCAACATTCCATTACAAAGTCCATGGCCCACCTGTACCACAACAACTGTTTTTCTGCACAGATTAAAAGCCAGGGCTGGCGTGAGGGGGTAGCAAGCAGGACAATTGCCCACAACCTCAGAGAGCCTGTGAAGCTAAGTTGCTCAGGCTTCTGCAGTGGAGTCATCTGATGGATATTACAAATAGGAATGCTGGGAACTGTAGCTTAGTTTCCTGTGGCTGAGTAACTGGGACATTGTTTCGATGCTGCCCACCAAAAGCGTCAATGCAGACCTTGTGGGATAACATTATTTAGCGGCACTCACTGAAAGCATCCCATAAAACAATACAAAGGGATGATAAAACACTCACCATTCAGCAACATGAGCCCTGTTAGAAAACCTCTTTAGGGATCTGATTCTAAGTTCTGTGAAGTCAGTCAGAGTCTTTCCATTGACTTCACTGGGCTTTGGATCAGGCCCTAGTAGCTAAGATTTTTTAAGGATGCTGCCATAGCTATAAAAGATTAATTAAGTCACTTTAAGCCACTCAATCCCCTGCTGAGAAGAAAGAACACATACAAAAGACAAACTTAGACCTCAGCCAGACCATGCTTATTAAAAACAGGTAAGCCCCATAAGTGTTAATTTACCACTCTCCTTTCCCTTCTCCCACATAGGGTTGCTGGTTTCTGAATAGTAACTTTCAGCCTTTTGCTTTTTCCCTTGCCTATAGTACTAAAGCCCCCAAACTTCAGATAAATTGTTTGAGCATCTGAACTTTGGGTTGCTTAACTGAATGGATTCCTTGCAAGGATCTTACAGCAACATTCACTTGTTTCATATGGCAGATAGGAATAAAAAAAAATGCATGCTGTTTCTTGTTAAGGGTCAGACCTTCAGTGAAAGGCAATTCAGGCTGATTACGTCACTGGAGCTATGCCAATTGACAATCTGGTCCATAATCTTTTCTTTAATTTTTTTTTAAGTTGATGCTTTCTTCTTAGGAAAAAGTTTTCTACAGCATCCAAAGAGAAAAATTCATTCTATGCTCTGTATGGTCATTTTTTGGATAATTTCCCTCCGTCAGCCAAACCTAGAGAAATACTGAATACTGTACAAGGCCACCTTGGACATGAGCATCAGACACCAACAAAACAAGGGAACACACAACAAACTAGAAACTAGACTTTCTCTCTAATCTGTTGGCATGGAGCCTCTCCTCTCTGGCTGACTTACATGCCTAGCTCCCTTTGAAGAGAGTTAATCATGCTCTGTCTCACAAAAGCTCTGATTAGAGACAATATCCCTGTTAAGGAAAGCATTTAACTTTAAACACATACTTAATGGGACCTCCGCACATACTGAAAATGGAACATACTTAAGTTCTGAATTGATATCTTAGTGTGGGGTATGTCCACCCAAACACAAGCACAATGGGAAAAAACGGGGTCATACTAGCATCCAATTAATCTCCTCCAAACTGTTTTAGAAGAGTTTTACAATTCTATATGGGAAAATGGTGACATGTAAATTTATTACACATGGTGCTGAATAAATCTCCTCTTTAAATCTCCTTTGTTCATCTCATTAAATCAATAAAAAACATGAATTAGTACAAACTTCTGACACTCTGTCCCTCAAAGTAGCACCCTGGAACTCCCATATTCACCATGGTGATATGATTATGATATGTTTTGTACAAAGTATACCCTGTGAGGTATCATTTTAAAAGCCTTGATCTGTTGAACATTAATAACTACTTGGATTGTATGTACTATCATTGTATGTGAGGTTATGAAGTACTGCTATATGTGTTACTGAAATACGTTGTGTGGTTGGGAACATCCACAACCAGCCTTTCAGTTATAACAAAGAAGTAGCCATCAATAACCAGACGATATTAATGGCTCATCAACGCACAATCCACTATCCAAGAGACTTTTCGGAAGAGGCACAAACGCCATGGGGGCAGATTAACCCATGTCAACAGCAAAGATCTTTCCAGCAAGCTGGAAGAAAGTATAAAAGAGAGGCAGGGACATCATCACTTGGCCTCTCCCTCCCATCCCTGCCAAACTCAACACCCGGAAGAATATCTGGAGGACAAAAGACTTTGAACTGAGGGAGTTTGGTAGCAGGCTGAAAGGATGTCCAGTCTGTGTATTGAAGAACTGTAACCTGCTTGTACCATCTGATAGGGCGAGTAAAGCTCTTTGAGTCAACATTTGCTTAAATTAAAAGTTTAGGATTTAGAATGTGTGTTTACTTTTTATTTTCTTAAAGTAACTATCTCTGACCTTTATGCCTACCACTTATAATCACTTAAAATCTATCTTTCTGTAGTTAATAAATCTGTTTTAGATCTTACTTAAAACAGCGGGTTTTGTTTAAGTGCCCGGGAAATCTCAGCTCAGTTTACAAAGGTTAGTGTGTGTCCGCTCCAAATTGAGGGGATGTTGAACTATTTAATGAACGTGCACTGCCCAAGGGAGCCTTGAACAGTGCAAGACTGTACTGTCCTGGGGTGCAAGACTGGGGAGCTGGGGGGAATTGGTGGGAGCCTCTCTACTATTGGTTCATGAGTGGCTGAGAGGTCATTCATGTAACTCAGTTGGGTTTGTCCCTGCATATGGATGTCTGTATAATTGCAGTGCCTGTCAGAGGTTTGTAGCTTGACATCAGCATAACAGTGTGAGAGGCAACCCAGGTTTTTGCGTTTGGAAGGCTCAGAAGTCCCACAGTCCAGGTTGCACCTCGGAGGCCCCGTCACAAAACAATAACCATTTTACATTGTTTATTTCTGTAATTTTATTTGTCAAATTTAAAATTAGAAATGGATGAACCAGTTGAAATAAAATAATACCAGTTTTGAATGTTTCAGTTGTATCATGGATAGTTTCCTGCAAAGGAAAGATTAATTTGTGATGGGTAACAAATGAAGGGAAATTAGATTTATGCATTTGAAATAGAAATCAGAAAAATAAACATCCCATCTGGGTAACAGATGAGGAAGAGAGACTGTCATCCATTGAGCTAATCCAAACATTATTGTGTACTGACCTTTGCAATGCCAGTTTTCCAGAGATAGAAAGAACTAATTGGTTAGAGAGTACAGTGTTTTGGGGAAGAAGTGTTGTTATACAAAGCTGACAAGCTCAACCAAAGGTCAGGTCCTTGGGACAATCTTTCCAGTAACTTTTGGCATCCCTCTTCCATCCCTTGCAATAGACGTTTTAGAGCCAGTCTTCAGATGCTTAAACAAAACAAATGTTAAGTAATTTATTGTAGGTTCTCTCTAATCTGTAATGCCTGTCAATCCTTCCATTGGTTTAAATTAATCTGATTTGTCTCTCCATACATTTATGTATACAGTGGTTACCACTGTGGTGTCTATGCAAATTGAGGTACTTGACTGCAATCTGAAATATTAATCTTTGATGCACTTAGAAAGAACTGAACTCCGATCTCAAAAGGAGGCAAAAAGATTAACATGACCATCAATGTACTGAATCAAAGGCATGGAGAAGGTTGCAGTATTGTCATCTGGGGCACTGCTACACAATAGCAATGGATTTCTGTGGTATGAGGTGACCATTACATAATCCAGTCCAAAGAATTATTTGCTGCTACATTCATCCAGAAGCCACAAACCACATAACACTATGTATGACCAGTGCTAAAAAATACAGGAGTAATTTCAGTTATTCAGACCTCCTTAGCAATAGGAAGTCATAGAACCTCTTTATCATTATTAATGGGACAATAGTCATAGGGTGAATTCTCATGCGAGCTATTGAAAGTTTACTCTGTAGTGTTATTCTAGTGAAAAACCAACCTATATTATATAGATTGTATTCGATCTAGAACCCATTAGTTTTGTTTATCATGAGCTGGACTGGGGTTACACAACTTTCCTTCAAGCACCATCTCTTCACTGTGGATGCTCACAGTTCTCTCTCTTGACAGGGTCAAATGCTGGCCATGCCATTCTGAACTGTGTCTTTTGCTGGAACTCCCCAGTTAACAATGCTTTTAGTTTTGGAGGTAGCTGCTTTCTAGTGTTTTTAGCCAGAGGGACAAAGATCTGCAATGAAGTCTGAGTGATCACTAGGGGCAAAGTAAAAGAAAACAAAGCAACCCCCTGCCCCCTCCCCACGGCCCCCACACGCATATTTTCCACCAGCATCACTTTCTCCTCTCTGCCCTGACCTTTTTCAACGAGATAAAGATTACTTTAAATGAGGTGTATATAACGACAAGCGCCAGCTAGTTGTCCTAGAGACTTTTCCCAAAGGAAAGTAACTATTTGAAAAAAATGAGCCACTATTTTCTATGCTTTCCAAATGATTAAGTGTCTTGAAGGCACACAGTCCAGCAATACACAGTATTTTCCCTTTATACTATATAGCAGTGAAAGGATGCTAGCAACAGTAACTTCAGTTTTGGCTATTCACGTTAGATTTTACTGCTATATGAGATCCCTTTATTTCTGAAAACAGTAATCAGTTTGAAAGAAGGTTTGCTGGATTTATTATAAGAGAGTTGGTACATATAGCTGAAACTAGAGATTTTCCCAAGCCACAACATTTAGTTCTGGGTTCAGTATTAGATTTTTATATGGATCTGGATCCTCTATTAGATTTCTATCCCCTCCCCCACACCTAAAAATTAGATCAGTAGAGATGAGGTTTGGCAATACATTCAGCCCACGGTAGCAATATATACTGTAATGGCCCACTGGATAGGATACTGGGCCAGCAATCAAATGAGCAGGATTTTATTTCCAGCTCTTCCACTGATTCACTCACTATTTAGGGCAGGACAGAGTCAGGATGGGCTCAATTTTTACTTAAAAGTCGAATTGTGTGAAGTTACATAAACTAGGCTATAATGAACGGATAAGAGAGCAGCAGGGAGGGCATCAGAACAGAACATGTAGAAATGTGGCACTTCAGAGTTACTTTATGCAGGAAAAAAAGATATTTCTTATAAGAAATACGGTGCCTACAACTTTTTGTGATCATTATAATTTGAATCCATTCTTTGAAAACGAAAGCAATTCAAAATTTCATAACCATATGCTACTTCTATTGAGCATATAGTCTTTCTTTCATTCAAACACTGAACTCTGAATAATACTTACAGAAATTAAGAGTACAGATCCCAAGGAATATTATCATCCCCAGCCCCCCCAAAAAGATGAGGGCAATGTTGATAATACATGAAAATAACTTAGCAGTGTAATTAGAAAACACACACACACTATGAAACAGGCAGGAATTTCAGAATTAATATTAAACTTACAAGAAATCCTACAATTTGAAAGTATGGAAATTTGGAAAGTCATAGCTCAGGTATCTAACCTATCTTAACTCCAGCTTCCAACTCCACTTCTTTTTCCTGGGATAGCTAGTTATGGCATTTTTTTGGCTAAGAAGTTTTTCTAAGAACTGTAAGAAGTTCACAACCTACCACTTATATTTTGAACAGCTACTGTACTTGGTTGATAACTGTATTTATATCTTCATTGTCTGCACTTGCTCTGTATCCATTACTAAAATGATAGATTGAATCATATGGGAATACTCCTTCACAGAACATTGCAGGATGGGGCCCTGTACCAAGGTGGCTTGCCCCATGGGCTGGAAAGCCTGGGGCTAAGCCAACCTGATTACAGGATGAGCCCCACCTGACAGGAATCAGGTGATTCCAATATAAAAGGAGCAGGAAGCTGCAGTGAAGGGGAGAAAGCCCAGGAAGCCATGGCAGAGTCTGCAGCTCTCTAGTCAGGGAGGATGAAGAGAAACCTTGGGCTGAGTGGAATGCCGAATGGACTTTGTTTTGGTGGTTTGAGTTTTATTTACAATTAATTTTATTTTAATAAACACAGTCCCCAAGGATGGGTATTTGTGACCAAGAAAGAAGCCTGAAGTGAAGTTTATTTTAACAGTCCAAGATGGGGAACCTAAAGCAGACTACCTGTAGCATGACCCAACCAGACCCATTACAGACACTTACTGAGGGGTGGAGAACAATGTCTTCACTATACTATACCACATACTATACGATCTGTCTAATCAGCGATTTGTAAAGTGAGTTTTCTTGTGAACTGTCCTTCCCAGGCTGCTCCTCAGACAGTGCAATAAATGCAATGCCCCTTGCTCAAGGTTCATGGCAGGCAAAGCCATGACTGAGCTGTAAAATAGAGGCAAACAAGCTTTAGCCTAGACTTTCTCCATGCTGGGCTCTTCCTAGGGCTTCCTACCAGAACTGTTGTCACAGAACTTAATTCCCTTTGCCCCTGAGAAGTGTGCTCCAAATTCTTCATTGTCCTGAATGGAGCTAATTTAAAATCAGC
Organism: Trachemys scripta elegans; assembly: GCF_013100865.1. NCBI lineage: Eukaryota > Metazoa > Chordata > Testudines > Emydidae > Trachemys > Trachemys scripta. The sequence goes on along the minus strand of NC_048298.1, from coordinate 246,956,892 downwards.
CTTCTAGCATGATTCAGCAATGATTCCTCTGTGCCTTCATTCAAGACCTTAGAACAAGATGTCTCAACAGAGAAGCCCTGCATCCCAGTTTAGGGGCATGGAGTCTGCCACAATATACATAGAGATATTTTTAAAATAAGGATTATTGAACTCAGACAAGAGCTATGAAGCACACTTTTCTTAGTTTGCAAATCATTGGCTACACTGACCATCAAGGATTTGCTTTCACTGTAGATGTACTGAAAGCAAGTCTGACTACAATAAGGGATTTCCCCAATGATTAACTGACTTATTTTTAATATTTTCCTCCAAAGCAGTCAGAGAAGGACACAGGCTCACATTATGGAGTGACATCTTGCAAAGTGTTAATTTAAAAAAATAAATAAGAGAAAAGCAATGCACAAAAGCTTTGGGCATAATTTATTTTGCTGGGGTTTTCATATACCCATTATTATAGAATATAGGCAAAACATGTTCATAGGATAAGTTTTGTGAAAATGTTGCAGATCTTTTAAATGATAATTTGCTAAATTTCATTAGAGATTAAAACCTACTCCTGCTCCCACCGCAGTCAATGGCAAAGCTCCTGCTTACTTCAGTGGTGCAGAATCAGGCTCTGCAGTTTTATGACTGAGTCATAAACCCCTGGAAAATAAAGTGTAGTGAAAATGCTGATCTAATTTTAACAATGGTCTTGAGAATATACCACTAGACGCAGGGGTCGGCAACCTTTCAGAAGTGGTGTGCTGAGTCTTCATTTATTCACTCTGATTTAAGGTTTCGCGTGCCAGTCATACATTTTAATGTTTTCAGAAGGTCTCTTTCTATAAGTCTATAATATATAACTAAACTATTGTTGTATGTCAAGTAAATAAGATTTTTAAAATGTTTAAGAAGCTTCATTTAAAATTAAATTAAAATGCAGAGTCCCCCGGACAAGTGGCCAAGACCCGGGCAGTGTGAGTGCTGCTGAAAATCAGCTCATGTGCCACCTTCGGCACGCGTGCCATAGGTTGCCTATCCCTGCACTAGAGCATTGTCATATTTAAGACAAGAAAAGCAATAGTTACCATATATAATTTGGGCAGTTGGTGAACTGTGGTATTTGCCAGTTTGCAAAACCACTGACCCTTGTTTGCTTTGCTTGGATTCATTGTGTGTATGTTTCAACGAGGCTGGAAAAATAAATTATAGCAAATATCACATGGCTCTAGAGCAGTGGTGGGCAACCTGAAGCCCATAGGCCATATGTGGCCCATCAGGGTAATGTGATTGTGGGCCACGAGACATTTTGCTGATGTTGGCTATTCACAGGCACGCCCTCCCGCAGCTCCCAGGGGACGCTGGACGTGTTGGCCGCCACTTCCCACAGCTCCCATTGGCTGGGAACGATGAACCGCGGCCACTGGGAAATGCAGGAGGCTGTGCCTGCAGATGGTCAATGTCAGCAAAATGTCTCGCGGCGCACAACCACATTACCCTGATGGGCCACATATGGCCTGTGGGCCGCAGGTTGCCCACCACTGCTCTAGAGTCAACAAGAGGAGATTTTTATAATTAAAAAACCAGTTCATGCAGAGGGTAACTTCAGTGATCAGTTGTGCCAGTTTGGGGTAATTTGTTGTCAAAATACCCTAAAATAGGAATTGGAAAGACGTCACCTTATCCAACATCTTTACATAGCATATAACTCAATATAGCATATCTTTCAGTTCCTTATTCTGCCCAGTAATAGAATCTTTATTGGTGTCTACTTATCTAAGATTTAAACTTTGGTAACTGAGCAGGCTTTGGCAAGAGTGGTTTTGTGTTGGCTCCATGAGTAATGTTTCCCTGAAACAGTTTATTTTCTCCTGTTGTTAAAGTTTTTGAAAGTTGGAATCAAACTTACCTCTTTAAATCAAAGGTTATAAGTACTTGGTGCATAGTGCAACTGAACTAAACTAAGCAAATTCAGACTAAATTAACAGTATTTATGGGAAGTCTAGCTACATTAGCAAAGGTGGTATTCAAACTTTGAGCTTGTATATCAGATCCAGTGCACAAAAACAACAATATATCTGCCGATAGCTATGAAGCTAGAAAGAATTTTGACAACAATAGTGTGATGGGTTGGATCACAAAAACTCTCTTTGGGATTGCCACCTGGTGTGCTTTGACTACCTTGGAGTCTGTTTTCCTTGCCAGCTTAGGATTTCAGAATCTGCCTGGTTGTGCCAGACACGCTAGCCTGCTACAAACACAGACACAGGTCTGAACCACATCCCACACAAGCTGCAGGCTTAGCTGAAAACAGCTTAAGAAGTGTTCCTGTCTCAGACACTCAGATGCCCAGCAGCCAATGGGGTCCAAACCCCAAATAAATCAGTTTTACCCTGTATAAAGCTTATACAGGGTAAACTCATAAATTGTTCACCCTCTATAACACTGACAGAAAGATATGCACAGCTGTTTGCCCCTCCCTCCCCACAGGTATTAATACATACTCTGGGTTAATTAATGAGTAAAAAGTGATTTTATTAAATACAAAAAGTAGGATTTAAGTGGTTCCAAGTAATAACAGACAGAACAAAGTGAATTACCGAGCAAAATAAAATAAAACACGCAAATCTAAACCTAATATAGTAAGAAAGTGACTACAGATGAAATCTCACCCTCAGAGATGTTCCAGTAAGCTTCTTTTACATTGTCAGTTAAGTGTTTCTTGACTGGGCACTTAATTTGCACATTCCTTCCTCAAGAAGCTGACCAAATGCTTTACTAAGGCTACTTAAACTCAAACAAGTTCACAGCCAGTATTCATAACTTTGAATACAAAAATGACACATGCATATAAATAGGATGAATATATTCAGTAGGTCATAACCTTTGCAGAGATATGGCATATGTAGCACAAAACATATTCCAGTTATGTCATTTTTACATTAATAGGCATATTTCCATAAAGAATTATGGAGTGCAACATCACAAATAGCCAGTACAAGGAATATTGAGACCAATTTGATCTTTAAAAGTCCAGTTCTGCAAGGCAGCATGCACCCTCAACTCCCATTGAGTTAATTAGGAGCTAAGGGCTCTCACAGGAGTTGGGTGTCATTTTGAGATGAGACTCTACATGATTATACCCTGAAAAAAATTAGGTATCACTTTTTGGTTAAAGTACAAAGTACTGAAGTCAGGGATATGGGCAAAGGCCCCAGGTCTGTGAAGTGCTCAGCACTTCCTGAGAGAGTTACTGAGAACCATCGCTGCCCACAGAACTACCATTATGACATGGGACTTACTTGGGTAATATTCCTGCATATCGAAGTAAAGATGTCATTTTCTTCTTTCACATCTACTGTACCCACAAAAGGGTTGGACATAAATAAATGCACAATCCCGTATACTCTTACACTGGCTTCTCATTACCCCTTTACGATACCCACCACTACTTTAGAAGTGCCCAGAGTAAAGCTGCTGTGACAAATGTTTGCCTAGAGATGAATCATTGGTAGAATCATTTCTGATTAATGATATATTAAACTGTCCACTTTAAAATTTAAGTGGCACTTCTCATAGAAAAGATATCTACAGACACAGGTTAATAGGTTGCCTATTCACAACATTTTATGTCAAGTCAGTTTAGAGTACCAATGTATATGCTAATGTGAAATAAAATCACTCTGAATGACAAATCAATTCTCAATGCTGAAATAAAGTAAAGCATGTTGTTATAACAGTGGCCACTGGAGGTAGCAAGTACTCACTATTGCAGCATCATGTGATGGGGGTATTAACCTTATGTAAGCCAGACCCACTGAGCCCAAGAAATGAAGTTCAGTCTCTTACCAGCATCCTGGTGAGTCACTTCTATTACAATTTAAGTTAGAGGCCAATGATCTAACTAAGCTGTAATTAAAGCCTCAGTATCCCTGTCTACCTGAGACATCTCTTCATTCCTTGTGTGCCACTTTGGTATGAGAAAAATTATTTATATGGAATAATATCCAAAATGTGCTAGGTACTGCACAAACCTATAGGATAGCACAGTCCCTGCTCCAAACAGTTAACCGTCCAACAGCCCATTGACTGAAATGAAGCTGCACAGATGCAGTGAGTGGCCTATGCTTCTGGAACATGATGAAAGATCATGGCCAAAAAAAAAAAAAAAAAAAGGACAATAGACAAGGGTTGGGAGATTGGGACAAAGGGATAAAACATTCAAGGGTTTAGCTTGGGGTTTGTTTTGTTAGTACTAATAACGATCCCCTACTCCCCATCTTTGCACCTTTCTACCCAGTCATCATTGGTTAGCTCATTTCAGCAGACACTCAAGGCAACACTTCCTATGGCAGGGGTCGGCAACCTTTCAGAAGTGGTGTGCTGAGTCTTCATTTATTCACTCTAATTTAAGGTTTTGCGTGCCAGTCATACATTTTAAAGTTTTTAGAAGGTCTCTTTCTATAAGTCTATAATATATAACTAAGCTATTGTTGTATGTAAAGTAAATAAGGTTTTTAAAATGTTTAAGAAGCTTAATTTAAAATTAAATTAAAATGCAGAGCCCCAGACCGGTGGCCAGGACCCAGGCAGTGTGAGTGCCACTGAAAATCAGCTCGCGTGCCGCCTTCGGCACGCGTGCCAGAGGTTGCCTACCCCTGTCCTAGGGTATATTCTCAGGGTATCAAGGCTTTTTCAGTGAAGGACCCTGAGCTCTGGAATTTGCTTCCCCAACTAGTCTAACCCATCCAGAGTCTGTTGGCCTTCAGGGCAATATGCAACACCCTTCTCTTTTCCCTAAGTTCTCAGAAGATTAATTATAGACTGTTATTTAGTTTTAAGAGCAGGTTCTTCCAAAGCAGACATTATTTAACAAGTTCTATGTCCTATTTTGAAATATTGTCTAACACCCACAGACAGTCCGATGGGCACGTTTACAAATTAAAACGGTTAATTTTGAGTGTGTGGCTCTAATGATGTTTGGGTAAATTGAATACATCTTGATAACTAATCTCCAAAGTAAAAACAGATGTTTACCACATTAAAGTATTTACCTTTATTACAATATTTGTGGTATTCCCTATGCTTATAAAGGGAATTACCTCAAATACCACTGCAAATGTATCATTGTGGGAATAGAGTCCAGTTTTCAATGCCACCCACTGTACCTTGCTCCTTGTCTGAACTCCCCTGTTTGCTGCTCTCCTCCTGTCCACTGATCAGAGGGTTCACTGAGTCACAGCTTTTATGCCTGCCTGAGCTTCCGGACAACCACTCATTAGCAGCAATGAATCACAATACTCTGGCTGCTCTCTCAGCCCCCAGACAGAGCTCCCAAAACAAAGGAAGACAGCCCACAAGACAGCTCTTATTTTCCGCCACTCATCCTTCCAGGTACAGTATTAGTAGTTGCTTCTCCTTATCTCAGGGGAATCTCCTGTTTGCTGTTTTCTTCCTTTTACTGGATTCATCAGTTCTCATCCTGCATCCTATTTTTCTACTTTAGGATTATTTTCGGGGTCTGTAGAAGTTTTCATTCTCTTCAGGAAGCTGGTGCTCAGCTCTACAGCAATTGTTTCTTTCAAATAAAGGCTAAAGAACTATAGAAACCAAACTTTAAGAATTCACTGCAGAAGACAGAGTATGAGGGCAAAGAAATAACTGCCAATAGGAAACGTTTAACTGGAGGGGGGAAACTACAACAGTTCTTATAAGAAGTCCTCACTCTTTCCCCCCACCCATCTCAAAATATCCTTCACCAAAAGGAGGGTATGACCTACACATTTAGTATTAGAACTAAACCAGAATTGAGCATGGAACCTCTATCAAACAACATGAAAAAAGAAATTATCTGTCACAGAACTATTCTCAAGTTACACATACAGTCACACTAATCCAAAAATACATTGAGCGGAGAGGTAGAGGTTAAAGAGAGTTATACCTGAAAGTATAATGTAAACCACAAATACAAACATAGGAACACATTATTCTTTGGCATTATAGGACCTGCAAGATAGATTTGACCCTGATCCCAGGAAATATAAAGAACCTTTCACCTACTTTATGGTACCTCACCAGGCAGTCCAGAATAGAAGTCTGCTGAAAACATCTAAGTAAAAATTGGCTGCTTGAATTCAACAATATTTGAGAGCTGTAAATTCACCATATAAGACTCTAGTGAGCTGTATGGTCACAGACTTTATGACGGGATGATGTTTCAGCACTCGAATAGGAGATCCAGGAGGCACAATATCCCCAGAAACTGGTCAGCATACAGAGCCTCTGTGCCAAACCTTAAAATATCAGCACTACTCAATGTTGAAAGCTATCCTACCATTATCCATGGCGATTACATTAATGGCAATTCCTACCTAACCATGGTATTTATTCACTAACATGTTCAACATGCATGTGTTTGCTACAGAACGTAAAAAGAGATGTTCTTTGACTATAATTTTCCTTTCAATTTCTACAGAAAAGCGGTGCCTGATCCTGAATGGTAGTATCAGTGACTTCCTCCCTTATCACTGCAAATAACTTGACTGAGAGACCAAGTTCCGAGAGCTCTTTGGAGACAGATATTTAATATTTTTTGCAGTCTCACAAACCATTCACTTTAACACAAATTTTAAAGGGAGTTAGAGCTTCCACTCAGAGTTCAAAAAACTGATTCAGATTAGCGTACTGATTAGCATGACCTTGAATTCCCGGAGCTTGTCAATCAAATCTTACTACTAATAATTTTTTTAAAAATCATTGTTGCGTAGCTTCTCTACTTTTATGGATATTTTTACTTAATGTAAGCATAAAAGAATCTACATTTTCCTCTTATTTACCCTTTATCTTTCGGTTTTAAGAATTTGGGGTAAAACCTAGCTTTTTTACAAAAGCCTGAATACAATGGCGAGGAGGAGGAGAAGAAGAGAAAAATAAAGAAAAAACTCAAACTTTAGAAATAAAATCCTAGGATGGCAAGTGGAGTGTCCAGTTTAATGCTTATGGCCTAAATCCTGTCAACACTTAAGCACATGCTTAACTTTACCTTAAAATTAAGTGCATGAGTAGTCCCAATGAGACTTCTCACATTCTTAAAGTTAAGTACGTGTGTAAGCATTTGCAAGATTAAGTCCTAAAACTGAATTCCATGCCTAGGTACCATGGCAATTTATGTTCTATAAATATGTAAAATAGATAAACGTTACATGGCAATCTGTTTTTCCCTGTGTAAATACCTCAGTAATATTAATTACACAAAAGGAAAGATTTCAGTATTGACCACTGAAATAAAATGAAAATAGTTTTTTCCCCATGTTGAAAAAAAATAAAATAAAAACAAAACAAAACCACATTTGCCACATACAATGAGGCTTGGCAGATTTCATTTTTTTTAAAATAATTTTGACAGATAATATCAATGTTTATTTTAAGCATTCTTCTCTATTTTCATCAATTTAAATTTCCACAGTTGTGGGAAACTTTGGGGAGTCAGGTGATTGAATGGTCCTTTTAACTATGACTATAACAATAATTTAACAGTGGACACTGAGATTCAAAAATTTTAAGCTATAACACTGTTAAAACACAGACGGTCAATATCACATGTAAAAATATAAAATTAAATACCCTTAAATCAAATGCTAATAAGTTCTCAAGTACCATTTTTCTTGCTTTGCCTAACTGTGAATTTTGATTATTATCAAAGGAAATATGTGTGTTAGTTTGTTTGTGTATGGTGAAATCAATGTTTTCCAACATATACCAATAAAAATCTAACCTTCCAAGCTTACAGGTAACACTTGCCTTTACAGAATTAATTCAGGGGCACAGTCCTCCACAATTAAACCTTTCAAAGATACTTGAGTAAAATACCCTTTCCTCTGGGTTACGAAATCTCACTTCAGCTTCCGAATTAACCGGTCATCCTTGAGTTTCTCCTATTCATGAATTCAACATTTACTTTCAGATTTGTTGGCTAACTGTCTCTTGGGTAAGTTCCTGGACTGAACTGCAAACTACGTTTTGTTTGCACTTACAGTTCCTATAATTGGTACATAAGAACGGCCATACTGGGTCAAACCAATAGTCCATCTAGCCCAGTATCCTGTCTTCCGACAGTGGCCAATGCCAGGTGCTTCAGAGGGAATGAACAAAGCAGGCAATCACTGAGTGATCCATCCCCTGTCATCCATCAAGCAATCAGAGGCTATGGACAGTAACAGCACAGGGTTGCATCCCTGACCATTTTGGCTAATAGTCATTGATGGACCTATCCTCCATGAAATTATATAGTTCTTTTTTTAACCTTGCTATAGTTTTGGCCTTGACAACATTCCCTGTTAATGAGTTCCACAGATTGACTGCACCACTGTGTGAAGAACTACTTCCTTAGGTTTGTTTTAAACCTGGGTGACACCTGGTTGTTGCGTTATGTGAACAAGTAAATAACACTTCCTTATTCACTTTCTTCACACCAGTCATGATTGTATAGACCTCTATCATATCCCCTCTTAACCATCTCTTTTCCAAGCTGAAAAGTCCCAGTCTTTTTAATCTCTTCTAATATGGAAGCTGTTCCATACCCCTAATCATTTTTGTTGCCCATGGGCGGCACATCACATAGGCTGGCATGGCCCTGCCCACGCTGCTCCCTGAAGCTCTGCTTACCCTTCCCCCTTGGCCCCAACCCGGGTAGGCTGCTCCTTTTCAGCGAACCAGCGTGCTGGGGCTGGGCAGCCGGGACTTGGGGTTGCTGGGGCCACCCAATGCTGGGGGCCCCGGGGAGGTTGAGGCCATACTGCCTGGCACTTGGACGGGGCTGGAGCTGCCTGCCCTGTGCTCAGGGACTTGGGGGGGGGGGTGCATGCCACCTGCCCACCCTATGCTCACGGGCTGGGGGTAGCCGTGTGCCGCCCACCCTGTGCTTGGGGACTGGGGGGCACACGCTGTGCGCCCAGTGCTCTGGGGTTAGGGGGAAAGCTGGCAACCATGGGTAAGGGCGGCTCCAGCGGGGGAAGGGCCCTCAGGCAGGGGGGGCAGCTGGGGGCTAGCCTCCCCCAATTGGTGGGTCACCAGCCACCCATGTTGTTGCCCTTCTCTGTACCTTTTCCATTTCTAACATATCTTTTTTGAGATGGGGTGCCCAGAACTGCACACAATAAATAAATCCATTTTAAGACATGAAGCCATTTAGACAGACAGCAAATGCCATGTTGAATGGCAGAAGATTGAAGTGAGATTCTTAAAAGTGGTCCTGAACCAATGGGCACTTAGGCCTGGCATACACTTAAAATTTAGGTTAACATAGCTAGAGTGCCCCAGCCACTCCAAGTCCCGGCTGCAGGCCGGCCCCTCTAGCCCCAGCCCCAGCATGCTTCCTGGAAGAAGAGCAGCCTGCCTAGGGTGGGGGCAAGGTGGGAAGAAGCAAGCAGGGGGAGGCCTCGGGGCGGAGCATGGACAGGGCTACGCAGGGCTGTTTGGGGAGGCATAGCCTCCCCCAGCCTACGATATGCGCCGCCCATGCTGTTGCTGCTTATTGTGAGCTTTTTTTAAAAAACAACAAAACAGCTGTTCTACATGGGGAACTGGTATGTGTCTTCTCTTTGTATGCATTAATTCTGCAGTGCATACGTTTATAAGCAGCTTTCCCATCCATCTTGACAGGGAATCATGTTAATTTTGATTGGCCAAAACTGCTCATAAATACAATTATATTGCAAAAAGTGACATTAAAAGGTCATTATGGTTGTAAAGTCAAGTATTCAAAAGTTGGGAACTGCCAGAATTCAGCCTTCCTGAGCATATGCACTATGATACCATCTTTAATGACACGATCAGAGGACCCCTGCCTCATTCAGTGCCTGACACCCCAGTGGCCCCTAGCTGCCAAGACAATCAGCTGTATGGAAAATCATGTTCAGATACTGTAGCCCTAAAATGGAACATGTTCGGTACAGATGGAATCTTCAGCAAACGTAGTTGTCAAACTAACAAGTGTCTACTAAGCATGCACAAAGTAAGATTTTTTGGACACTAACAACTTAGCCAAAATAGCATATTTTTTTCTGACCTCATTCTCAGAAGCAGCTGAAATGTTTAGCTTAAACTTACACACACAGCTGGAGGCAGACACCCAGTATAGAAAATTACAGCCCAAATGGTTAAGTTGGCAAAATAATAAGCCGTTGAAGATGGGGCTGTTATAAAGGAAACTGTCAGGCAACGTTTATAGGAATCATTACCTGTGGTGCCTATAATAAAAATAATCAAAAAATTTCCAAAGTGTGTAATATTAAAGTATTTCAGGCCTAATGCAAATATGTTTTGTTATTTTCCATACCTGAATTTGGATTTTATTTAAATAAATATTTTGTTGTTGCCTTTCTCGCTATCGTATAAGCTCTCATCACTAGTAGTTTCATCTGACAGCAGTGAAACCACCTTCTGACGTAAGTGGACATTCTTTAGAAGTTGTTCCAAATTCTATCAGATGCCTAGAGGTTCTGAAGCTCTCTTTGTAGTTCCAGCTGAAGGAGATGAAACCTCCTGTAGAGAACAGAAGTGATCTGCTGTAGGCCTCCTTGGTACTAAACCTAGCTTACTCGTCATTCCTGATTCCAGTGGATGATTCAACTTTTTTAGCTTGCGAAAGCTTAATGGACCTTTCCCCTCTGGAGAGTGCTGAACCATAAGATAAGTGGTTTCTTCAAGGACCAAGAGTTTAACTGACCAACTCCTTAAAACTGAAAAACAACATGAAATCCAAATACTAGAGTGTAATGGCCTCCTGCTGTAAATGCAGCCGGCAAGTGTCAACAAAATGATTGAATTGCAGTAAGCAGGCAAGGAACCAGCCTCACAACCATGTTTCATACAAAAAAGAAAACAGAAAATTTTGGAGCTACAACACAGAATATTATCTTTAGTATTTTAGCCAGGCCCATTTCTTCACTATCTCTAATTGTTGTGCAACCTAATTACCCACGTAATACTGCTCCAGGTCTCCTATTAACATAAGCTTGGTAACAAATGTCGCTTTACTTAATTTGTGCTGAACATTTCTCTCTGTATATATGCTGTAGCTAAATTACAAATACAGTATAAGATTCACAAATACTCAACTACTGCCCTGAACCAACCACCTACCTCTCAGTTTATATAGTGCTAGCTTTAAAAGCGTTATGACAGATTAGTTTGAGCAGGGCTATTTTTCACCAGACATACTCCACATCAGAACAACTCTCTACCATAAAAAGAACAAGGTCCATAACAACCAGAGCTTCATGGAGTGTTTCTTTCACTGTCAGTAGCTCAAAGCCTCTCACGTGGCGAAAGCTGCTAGCGGCCTGACACTGAAACCCCTTCCACTTAGGGGCCATGAGCAGTGCCGGGACAGCGACAGAGGCAGTGGCAAGAAGTTCTTCCAATAATCGCTGGCCAGCATTTGAAAGCAGCAAACCCCTGACCTCCCTTCTGCTGTAGGCAGCACTGCCAGTCTTCCCAGGCCTCCTTCACATGGCTGGACTGCCATCATCCCGGTGCACACGACTATATACCATGCATAAAGCAGCTCACATTTGTGCAAGCGTAGTAGAGTACTGATAGCACAGTTCAGAAGATGTGATGTGTAATCATGTATTTCAGGACAGGATACCATCCTATGTCTGTAGAATTTTATTATGCTTTGAGTTTCTCTCCTTCGCAACACTTGCAGCAAAAACATTCCCCTCCAGTAGCAGCCACTATTTTAGTGTGCCTTATGGGAGAATTGTGGCAAATCTAAAATAGATAAAAGGACCAAGAGTCTAATCTGGCATAGATTTATTTTTTTAATGGTAAGTTAGAGTGGTTTATATGTGTGTGGTGGTAAGGAGTGTTCTGTGTGATGTTCCAATTATTATTCTAAAATTTACTTGTATTTTGGTAGCACACAAAGTGTGCTGCCACACATAAAAGAAGACACAGTCCCAGCCCCCAAACAGTTTATAGTTTAAAAAATCACCCACCCCCACAGAAAAGCCAGAACCAGATTTTAAAAATCCATCCTGGAATCAGAGCAACTCCTAAATAACTTAAGTGGTTAATCATATCTTAAGGACCAATTCTGAAAATTTGAGACGTGAAAAGAATAAGTCTTTGGCTTGCTTGGGAGAAGTCATATTACTAACGTGCTTGAGTTAGGGTTTCAGGATAGGGCCCATAGTGTAAAATTCATTCTGCTTCACACATTTGTATATTTGTTTGTGAAACCTAGTTGCAAATCTTGTTCCTATTTCTGAAAACACAAGTTCCTCCATCAACAAACAACCAACAGTTCAAAATATGTATATCCCTGCTTTATGACTCTGCTGTTTGGAAAACTGCTAATTAAAGCCTAATGGTTTCCTTCTATGCATTTTTATATTATTCCCATCAGAAACTTCTGTCAGAACTATCAGTCAGACTAGAACTGAAACTATACCTGATGAAATAAACTCAGTGAAGAATCATATGGACTCATGGACTCTACATGAAGTCAAAGACCGGGGATAGTCTAACTCTAATGCAGAATTCAATATTTTGATTGTGATATATACAAAGTCTGAATCAAAACCTAAAAAAATGTTATTTAAAATGTATAAAACACCATTTATTCAGAAATCAAATCTTCGACCCCTTTTCTATCTCACCTCATCAGCACTACTGTTTATCAGTACAGCCATTCAAGCTTTGGACTCATTGGTTTCATCTGAGCAGGCCGGAAGATCCTTCCACAATTTCAAAATCTCAGACAAGCTTGTAATTCAAAGCATAATCCTCCACATACATGTCCCTCCCCAAAAAAATCTTGTAGGAGTAGGTGAGGAGGCAAGGCCAGCCCAGGGGACTTCTGGGGGTGGAGGGGGGAAGTGCCCATTTGAGAATACACTACAGATACAAGCAATAATAAAATACAATTTTCTGTTTTCCTTACCATCTAATCTACCAGTTTAACAATTTTCCACTTCAAAATTTCTAAACTCTTCAAGTCAGTTCTTTTAAGTCTATCTTTTGCTTTGCTTTTCATTTCAATGTCACTATTCCCCACCATCACCTGCTCCCACATACTCTATTCTATTTATGGCTATCTATTGTGCATAATGTAGAAGTGGTTGGTTATTAGGAGATTACTACAGCCTCATGTTGAATCTATACAGCCATCTATGAACGCAAGCAGTTGATTAATATGAATGTAATAATTATTGTATTATCTCAAATTGTTGTTTTTATGCATTTTTAATTATGTGTGGGTTTGCTGCTGTACCAAAGCCTTCCCAAACTCATCTGTCCTTATGGCCTTCATTTGGCACATGCACTACTGGAGCTGTTAAATTTCCTTGCCTTGTGGTTTAGCCCACAACCTAAGATGTCACAGTGTGACCTATCTGAATGCTGATCGTTTTGGAGAGCCTGGTCTGCCCAGAGTTAACTGAACCAGTCCAAATCATTATGGCTTAGATCAGGGGTTCTCAAACTGGGGGTCAGGACCCCTCAGGGGGTCACAAGTTTATTACATGGGGGGTCGCGAGCTGTCAGCCTCCACCTCAAACCCCGCTTTGCCTCCTGCATTTATAAAGGTGTTACGTATGTTTTAAAGTGTTTTTAATGTATACGGTGGCTCGCACTCAGAGGCTTGCTATGTGAAAGAGGTCAACAGTACAAAAGTTTGAGAACCACTGGCTTAGATTGTCTCTTTAGAACAGAGTCGACAGTGAAGGGTTCTGCATAGCTACTTCGGCTCAGGAGCAGCCCAGAGAAAAAATGACAGCTCGGGGTTCCGTAATTAACACCATAATGTCTTCAATAATATTTTCTGTGCAATTTGTAAATAGGATAGTAGAATGGCTTCACTTGCTTTCTGGATACGACGCCAACACATTTTTATTTTGGAAGGAGGATGCTAGGCTGGCGGGCTTTATTTTGAAGCTGCTATCTCATTGCTTCAGTGTTGTAGCAGTGCTCTGAGCAATTTCAGGTGTCAGTGTGTTTATGGTTTAATCTTTTATTCAACATAGTTGTTTTTAATCCCTGGGTAGTCCTAGAGTGTTGAAGATACGAGTGGGGGAAAAATCAATATGAATATTGTTCTGGTTCCAATTAAAACATTTCTTTCCCTACATGCTTTAATACAAACTCTTTGTTTTAGCTAATCTAAGTTGAATCTAACTGCTCAGTTTGAGGAAATACTACTGTCTGTTACTATTTTTGAAGAGTATTACATACCTGTCTTCAGATCAAGGCAGGCAGGTGACGGGATTTCAGTGCTGACGTGGAGAGCACCAACATAACAGAAATTGTCTGGCACAGCCTTGGGGTAGACTGGGGAAGAGGCCCAGAGCAGTAGAGCAAGAACAGCTAATCCTTGACATCTGTGTTTCAACTTTCAAACAACAACAGTACTGCACAGATTAAGAATGAGGGTTTGTTCCTCACTCTGACAGGCTTGAATTGTAGGCTAATTTATTTACCTCTTTCCCCACTACTGCTCACATGACCAAGAGATTTTAGTTAGAAATATGTAAAATGCTAAGTTCCTTACTAAAAATAGCTAAAACAAATTTTAGCAATCCAGGCTCCAATTCACTATTGCACTAGTGCCACTCTGCAACTGCTAGACACAAAAGAGTCACAGGACAGGCATACTTCCCACCCCCCACGGAATAGCTCCGGTGTTGAACTGTCTCCATTAGCTCTGTACTGCCTCCACAGCAGCCCTGGGTGCAGGTGGCATTCTCATAGGCAGCGTAGAAGCATGTGTGGGTTGGGAGAGAGGAGGTGTTGTCAGGGTGGTCCTACACCCCAGCAATTCTGCATTCTTGGAATGGCCTATACACAGCACTGAAGCACGGGTGTAATTTAGCCTTCAATGGATGCCACACCAGCCCCCAGAATTCCTGGATATGGAAGGTGCTCTTACATATTCTCTCTACTCCTTACTTGACGCAATGCCAGTGTTACTCTTGATTTTACACAAAGCACTATGGGAATTGTTTAAAGAAACCAAAAGACATATTGAATATCATTTCTTTCCAGAAGGTGTTTTATTGCCTTGACATAACTTGACAGCCTGTAAAAACGCGATTGCTTCATATACTGCAAAAGTCTAAATAACAAATTAACTAGAACCCTGAGTTGGATGTGGCACAGAGTGTGAATTCTGTGCAGCACTAACTCCATTTTAAAGCTGAAGTAATTGTTCACTTAACATTTTACACATATAAGTAAATAAGCCAATTCAAAATATTCTGCACCTTTTGTCTTACAGCTGTGTATGTAACTCTCACTAATGTTAGTGGGAGCTATAGACAGTCACTAATGGAAGATTGGACCTCAAAACCTCTTCCTAGTACCTTCAAGCACATAGACTGTGCTTGACTATTCACCAAAGTAACATATGTATACAGTACTAAACCTCTAGTACATCTACACATTTGTAGCTACCGGCTAGGTTAATCAATCTTTCCTATATTTATCCAAGCGTTAGGTAATTCAGAATGGAATCACCAACCCCTTATCTGAACCCTTTTGTTTCATGGACCAGACTTGCTTCAGTAACTGACCAGGAAATCACAATCACAATATTTTTTCCTTCTGAGCTGCAGGCAATTACCCTGTCATTGGACTAAAAGTTATATAACCATTGCTACTTTCCAAGTCTGAGACTCTGGAGAAAAGGTATAAATGAAACAAACAAACCTGATTAAATATTCCAGACTCTTATCCATCAGCAGGAATAAGAATAGCTTTCCAATAATTGAGAGATTCAGTTAATGCATTTTAACAAATAATTTGAGTGTATTTTAAAAGAATCTTTACAATTAACAAAAACGGATCTTGAGAAAAATCTCATTCACATTTCAGGTCACTAAAGAAGAGGTGACAAAGATAAGCAAAGACAGTTACATGCCCCCAATTCCCTCCTGTTTAATATTTACTACAAAAGTAATTAAAGTAGTCCACATCACAGACAAACTCATTATTTTTAACAAGAACAAGACATGCATATTTCAGTACACAATACTTTCTCAGCTATTTGGAATAACTTTGTAATGATGTTGCCATGCCAATAAAACTTCTATGCTACAACATACCAAATATATTTCATATTAGTCTATACACAGTTGTTACACATTTTCCTATATACTTCTGTTTTGTTTACAGGCAAGCTGTGCTTCGGACTTCTTTTAGTCCTTCTCAAGTACAGCCCTTAGGTGACAGTCACAGGCCTACCTCCTTTCACCCCTCTCATGGGTGGCTCAGGCACTCAGACTGGACATTAGCATGCCAGCCCAGTTTCTCAATCTCTTTAACATGACAGGCCCAATTGAGTTTGGCACCTGCAACCCATCTTCCTCTGTGAGCCTGTGACGGCAGCTGATTCACGTGACTCAAAAGCAGTTTCTTCAAAACAAAGGATTATTTAGTCACCCAAAGGTACATAGCATGCAGAGCAAAGGGATAAAACAAAAAAGGCCTATAGGCATATTTCCCCTTACATACAACTTAATCTTTCCTTGAAAGCTTTTTAGTAAGTTCCATACAACCCACTCACATCCATCTCTGGGCTGCTTACTCAGCGTGTCTGTCAGCTTTTCCCCTCTGGGCAGCTGCTGACAACCCACTCAACACTCCTTCTTCCGTAGGTCCAGCATCTTTAAGGTTTGAGAATCCCCTTTCATCCTAGGCTCAGGTTTGGAAGAATAAATCTTATCAGGGGAGCTATAGCATGGGTGTTTCCCAACCAATAGCTTTCCCTTTGTTCCCTCAAGGACTCTTGATATTCTTTGAACTGTATCTTATTTTTGCCACTGTTTCATATCCTGTTTGTTGCTTCCCTAACAGCCTCCTCTCATTTAACTCCTTTCAGCCAGGCAGGATAATATCAAACAGATAAACTGAGATGCATCTAATCTTCCTAAAAAAATACTCAAAATCCTCTTATGCTCCATAGTTTCCCATTAGCATAACATTATTTAGTTGTCTAAGTCAAAGACAAGTTTTTAAGCATATAATATGTAGTCATGCTTAAAAACTTGTCTTTGACTAAGATAACTAAATAATGTTATATATTAAAATATGCGAGCAGGTGCCTTTCCGAGCTTTCTAAGAATCAACACATTGTTCAGAGTCCAAAATTCATTTCTTTGTTGGACTTTGGCTTTATTAATAAAGAAATTAACAACAACACACATCAATTCAAGTCTCTTCTCAAGCTTCTAGAATTCCAACCTCAAGAATGGTCAGTCCACACCTTAGATATCTGAGAGAAAACTCCCTTATATCTAGAAGCCTTAGTGAGAAGAATATACTTAATCCTTTCCCGGGGGGAACATCATCTGCTACAGGGTAGATTTTTCAGGCAAAAACTGCCAGTATGTTACAATGTGGCAGTAATGATCATGTGATATATCATAGAATCATGTAGAAAAACCACATTTATGATGCACACCTGCACTCTGCCCACTAATCCAGCTCCACTGGATGTATTTCAAAAATTCTCAACTTCTGACCTTCAAAAGCCACCAATTCTTTTTACATCAAACGGCAAGATAGATGTTTCTTTCTCCCTCCAAATATGACATTTTCCTTTCAAAATCTCTCTGGCCCAATGCTCAGCACAGGCAATATCAGCCTTGAAAAAGGGTCAAGTTTAAGGTCCAATATCTTACAACCTTGCAAGGTGAAAAGGGAGAACAATGGCATTTGAATGATCACGACATGTTGGGCTTTAGGTTTGTTCGTTTGTTTTTTGAAGTATAGAAAATCTATTCAGGTCATTTTTAGAAGTTTTTATGATTTCCTCTGTTGGATTCAAGGTAACGAAGGCAGTTCATTTTACAGGTAAGGCATACATCCCATCAGAAAGGCTGAACGAACAGGGTCATTTTTTTCAATCTTTGGTGGCCAGCTTTGGCCTCTCTTTCCTCTAATTTCCATAGAACTTGGCTTCCAGATTTAAAAGTATGTTTTCTCCAGTCTTTTAAAGAGACTCCTTTTGTCCAGATAAATTCTCTCAAGTAGACTCCTCCCAGTTAATTTTCTCTGTCTGGTAGGTCCAGAAAATGCTAGCCAAATACGCTGTTTGGTTCAGCAGTCTGAAATCAGGGGAAACATTTAAAGAGACAGGATCCTGTGCTGTGGAGTAAAGCCTCCAGGATCTGTAGAGATGCCACACTTCCTGTACACCTTTTATGCAGTCATTAGTGTCCTGTGACACACTGCCTGTTGAGGACAGAAATAAAGAAGTCCAGGACTGGGCAGTCATAGGCTGCAGCTACACAGTACAGTTGGAAGTTTGTTACCTCATTTCTGTACATAGTTCTGGTCATAAGAACGGGTTTATCTTAACACCAGCTTGCTTCTCAGTAAGATATTACATGGTACCAGGAAGTGCAATACATTTCCAGGCACACTGAATGTATTCTTTATGTAGTTGAACGCTGTGTTGGTTTTAGTAAGGTTGTGCACACACAGCCCATATTGTACTCCTCTACACTGTTGACTAGGGTGGAAACTAATTTAGGTTAAGTTTTCAGAGGATAATTTGATAATTCATTCTTTTTCTATAAAATGATCAGTGAATCACGATACAATGCACATGATCAAAAAAGTTAGACATGTGAAATACACTATTGGCATTGAGGATAAAACAGAACTGAAGTTATATATGAAAATATTCAGGAGAAAAATCTATTAACTTTGCATCCTAATAATTTATGACAGAAAGCATGTAAAAATTAACTATGGACACAAATAGCAACTTAATAGTCAATAAATAGAAACGATGCTGGGGAGAAAAGAAAAAACTGGCAACAAAACAAGTGGAATGTACTCACAATTCTGTTTAACACAGTAAATTAGATACACAGTAGGTTAAACATCAGCTTTTAGCAGTACTGCAGAGAAGGGCTATTCTGGGGTGTGATTGTTCTATCAAAAACTCTATGCCTCATCCTACCCAAAGAATATTGAATTGTATTTCTCCACATCCAGCAAACACCCATGGTTCTTGCAAGAAAAAAAGGACAATATTTTCAGATTATTGCTGCCAGCTATCAGCTTTCCTTACATATTGTGGCAACTGCCACTTTTTAAATTATTAAACACCTTGGAAGAAATATTGACAGAGCTTGAGATTTTATAAGAAAGAGCACTAAAGCAATCCTGCTATGCAAGCAATTCATTACTACAGTCTGCATTCACCTACCCTGTGCTGTAATTTAAAGATCAGTATACACTTAATGAAGTTAACTACCAGGGAAATTATGATATTACCCTTTACAAATAGCATAAATATTTAATGGGTGGGAAGTAAAATCTCTGTTAAGAGCAGTAGCTGCCAATAACGCCAATTAGTATAATGTTCAATTTTTAGATTTTTTTTTGCCAAATCCTTATTTTTGTAATCAACAATAATATTTCTCGGTACTTATATTGTGCCTTTCATCGAGAGTTTGTAGACATTAATGAAGCCTACAACACCCCAGCAAAGTAGGTATTAATACATTTATTTTACAAATAGGGTAGCAGAAGCATAGGTTAAGTGATTTGCCCAAAGCCATACACACAATAAGAAAGTGGTACAGGTGACAACGGAACCCAGGTGTGCAACCTCCAACTCTCTGAACAGAAAACAAACAACAACAACAACAAAATGACTAGCCTGAGGACTTTTGAATCTACATTTTGTCACACACCTGGATTGTCAAATGGACCTTACGTTAAAATATTTACAAGTCTGTACATCTAATCTGGCACTAATGATAAAGCAAAGTGCATGCAGAGATGGAGAGGTTTTTCTTGGGCTTCAATGTATCCGTCCCAAAGGTTAGCAGAAATAACTTTATAACAGAGCAATTGACATTGATTTTTTTCTATATAGGCAAATGTTAGGCCTTTTTATTCATTGCCTCGGCAGGCACAGCAAAAGCTTCCTACTTTCTCCAGACCAACCTTATAGCTCAGCTAATCTTTACATTAAGAGTCTGATACTGCTCAGCCCAGGTTCTGGGTGTGGTGTATGTAAGTGCAAGGCAAAAGTTGAGGAGCATGATAGGGAGCATAAGGGAACCCAAACCTGCCTTAGAGAGAGTGCTGCTCAGTTACTCCAGTCAGAAACAGGGCAAAAGAAAGAACAACACAGTGACATGCTTTATCTGCACAGTGAGGATTTGCACTTAAATCCTGTTCATCTTCACAAACTCTCATTCTCTGGCTACATGCCATTACTTTTTACCCTGCCCTTGTGCATAACAAAGGAGACATGCAAGGGTCTTAAAACTTGCTTCCGCTCAGAATGGAGATTTCAAGACTAAGCATACCATGGAACTTAATGGTTTTTACACTCTCTGTGAAAACCACATCATCAGGTTTGCAACTTTGCCCAGACATCACATCTTGTCAACAAGAAGGTGCATGTCCAGAAATTATTTCAATAAATGTATACATTTACAAAATTAATTTTTCTGTTTTTTTCTTCTTACTATATTAAAACACTTCTCTTAACATGTCATGAGGCACCGATTCCATCTGTGTAAATATTAGCTTGTCTAGTAGCAACTGAACCTAACATTCCCCTCAAATCTTCAATACACTGCAATATTACAATATTTGTTTTATCATTAGTGCCAGATTAGATGTACAGACTTGTAAATATTTTAACGTAAGGTCCATTTGACAATCCAGGTGTGTGACAAAATGTAGATTCAAAAGTCAATTTCCTCGTATTCATCAGCGAGGTTAGAGTGTTTTCAATTAAGATTCAAATGTACCCCCAGCACTCCCAGGACAGGTGTTAATTTGTTTTTATTTCGTTAATTATCAAAAATGTTGAAGTATGCAACTGGTTTATAGAAAAAGTGATACACTGAAAAAATGAATTAAAATATTTTATACTTCTTGAAACTACTGTTTTTTGGGGGGGGTTATGTGTAGGTTTTGGGGGGTTTACAGCAAATTTTTATGGGTCTTGGTGCCACACTGTGTTTTGGACTGGTAAGCCCAGGAATAACATGAAACTAGCCATACTCAGCATGTATTGCTCTGAAAAACATACAGTGGCTGCAGCACTCTGCCAAAGTCCCACCTTGTAGTCTCCAATAAATATTTGCAAGAGAGGATACAGTTAGGCATGACAAAAATGACAACATGCTAAAGAGTTAGAAAGCTCAGAACTGTTTTATTTTTTAATTCTGTATCTTATTAGTGACATTTTTTCTCTTCTTGCTATATTAAAAGATTCAGCATCTCTGTACAGTATAATAAGCAAATAGTGTCCACTCCTACAGTTCTATTACCCTTTTTGACCCTTTAGAACCCAAAAGGCATTTTCAGAATATTTAAGACAATGATGCACATTACATAATTATTAAAAGTGCTACTTTTATTTCTCTTGTATTTTTAGTTTGTACTTTCTTGTAATATATGAAGTAACAGTTATATTTTCAGAAAAGCTTATTATCCAAACAATTGCTCTATATTAGATTATATAAATTGCAGAAGAAAGATGGTTTTGTGGTAAATGACACTGGACTAAAACTTGGAATTTCTGTGAACCTTGTTGAAAATCCTTTGTAATCTCTCTGTGCTTCAGATTCCCACCTGCAAAATGGGAATATTGATACCTTAGTGTTGACAAATGCAAAGTGATTCACATTGAAAAACATAATCTCAACTATATATACAAAATGATGGGGTCTAAATTAGCTGTTACCACTTAAGATAGAGATCTTGGAGTCACTGGATAGTTCTCTGAAAACATCTGCTCAATGTGCAATGTCAGTCAAAAAAGCTAACAATGTTAGGATCCATTAGGAAAGGGATAGATAATAACACAGAAAATATCATAATACCATTATATAAATCCATGGTATGCCCACATCTGAATACTCTGTGCAGTTCTGCTCACCCTATCTCAAAAAAGATATATAAGAATTGAAAAAAGTACAAAGAAGGGAAATAAAAATTATTAGGGGTATGGAACAGCTTCCATATGAGGAGAGATTAAAAAGACTGGGACTTTTCAGTTTAGAAAAGAGATGACTAAGGAAGGATATGGTAGAGGTCTATAAAATCATGAATGGTGTGGAGAAAGTGAATAAGGAAGTGTTATTTACCCCTTCACATAACACAAGAACCAAGGTTCACCCAATGAAATTAATAGGCGGCAGTTTTAAAACAAACATAAGGAAGTACTTCACACAACACACAGTCAATCCGTGGAACTCGTCATCAGGGGCTGTAGTGAAGGCCAAAAGTATAACTGTGTTCAAAAGAGAATTAGATAAACTGATGGAGGATAGGTCCATCAATGGCTA
This sequence comes from Trachemys scripta elegans, assembly GCF_013100865.1. Classification (NCBI taxonomy): domain Eukaryota; kingdom Metazoa; phylum Chordata; order Testudines; family Emydidae; genus Trachemys; species Trachemys scripta. Next base: position 246,934,579 of record NC_048298.1, on the reverse strand, counting down.
TTATCCAAGATGATCATGGATGCAACCAAACACTCTAGGTGTCCCTAATCTGCTGACTGTCAGAAGCTGGGACTGGATGACAGAGGTTGGATCACTCAATAAATTGCCCTGTTCTGTTCATTTCCTCTGAAACATCTCGCCCTGGTCACTGTCAGAAGATAGGGTATTGGGTTAGAATGGACCATTGGCCTGATCCAGTGTGGCCATTCTTATGTTATCATATTCTTATGTTCCCCTACCTCTCAGTGTATGGCAATGATAAATTAATTAATGTTTGTGAGGCACTCGTGCTATTGTGATGAGTGCTCTAGCAAAGCCTACACATAAATAACCCTGTAAGTTACCATTGCTGATACTGGGGAAGCCATATTTATTTTCAAAATGTGTGACCCATGAACAGTCAAGGGAAGTCAATCTATCCCTGATAAATATCACAGGAGAAGTTAAGGAGGAAAAGAAAGAAGAAACACATATCCAAGCACAGAGAGATAAACCAGACAGAAACCCCAAACGAAATCCTCCAACGGCCGTTTGCGAGGTCCTGAGCACCAACCGCTTCTGGCAAGGAGGATGCTCAGCACTCCTGAAAAATTGTTCCCAATCATCTCCAGAAAAGAATACTGGTTCCAAAGCAGAACAGAGGATTTAATGGAAGATGTACAGCTAAATCTCCTGGACTATTTTGAAAACCTCAGCATCTACATATAAGCAGTAGAAACAGCAAGCAGTTAGGTAGATGGATCAAACCTGGTTTCAAAAGCTTCATCTTGGGATGGTTAATTTTCATCCATTTTTCTTTTCTGATCTTAAGTGTCTTTCCCCATCAATCATCAATTTGCACTGCTAAACTCTGAGACGACTACTCCTCTTAGACCTTATCTACGCTAGGCCTTTTGTCCCTAATTTCCCCACTACTGTTACCATTGCTTCAGCTCTATTGGTAGCAAAACCAGTGTGATTGCTAGTGTAGACAAGGGGCTGGGCAACCACCAGTATTTTTATTACCACATCATTTAGACCTACCCTGAGCAGGGTTAGGCAACACTATGCTACAAACACTGGTGACCATGTGACACTTGTCTATACTAGCATTCACATCACTGGAATGAACCAGTCCTAACAATAGTGGGTAATTTTCAGCAAAAAAAAACTGTGTGCAGATATTATTTTAGGAATTATCTAGATTAGCATTTAGAGTTATGTTAGCTAACATGTTTAAAAGTCTAGAGTAGACAAAACACACCATTTCTAACACATGCAATGATGGTCACATTAAATCTGGGGGAGAAGGGGCTCATTAAATCTGGGGGAGCTCAGGCAAACTCAACGGGTTTAACATGTGTTAAAGATTACACTGCTTTGTCTGCACTAGGCTACTAACACGTTAGCTAACACATTCTAACAACACACTTCTGAATCCTAGTCTACACAAGGCATTAGTCACCATTGTAAAATGATTTAGTACAGTGAAGGGTAGCAAATCTCTCCAGTGATAAGAAAGAAATGAGGAAGAAAGAGGCATTCCTTATAGCATTTGAGTAGGAGTATCCACAGAATGGAGACATCCATCTCATCACTCCCACTACACTGATCAAACAGTATGAGCTTGATGGATCTTTTACATCTTGAGCAACAAAGAATGGAGGCAAAAAAACAAATCTTTGATATGTTAACAGGCAACTCTCTTTTTCAGTGACTTACTAAGGGACAGGACTGACTGATGGCATATATCTTGTTCATTATGTTCAGAGACTTACTTCAACCTGAAGAATGACTACACCAAGTTCATCATATTAGCAATCCTGCAGCCCATTATTCCTCCCAAATAAGATGAGAAATGTGGCATGTTGTATTATGCATGCAGATGTACTTAGGGTACAAAAGAGATATAGCAGCCTTATTTCTATGATGACAGACTTAGAACGACTCTAGCCGGCCTTGCTTCACCACAAGCCCCATTACCAAGATGTAAGAGTAGGGGGGCAGAGCTTTGAAGATTAGGCTGATTATCATAGATTCATAGATTCCAAGTCCTGAAGGGACCACTGTGATCATCCAGTCTAACCTCGTGTATAACACAGGCCATAGAACTTCCCCAAAATAATTCATAGAGCAGATCTTTTTTGAAAAACATCCAATCTTGATTTTAAAATTGCTAGTAATGGAGAATCCATCATGACTCTTGGTAAATTGTTCCAATGGTTAATTACTCTCACCAGTAAAAATGTATACCTTATTTCCAGTCTGAATTTGTCTAGTTTCAGCCATTGGATTATGTTATACCTTTCTCTACTAATTTGAAGAGCTTATTCTTAAATCTTTGTTTCCCATGTAGATACTTACAGCCTGTAATCAAGTCACCCCTTAAACTTCTCTTTGATAAGATAAACAAATTGAGCTCTTTGAGTCTATACTATAAGGCAGGTTTTCTAATCCTTTAATCATTCTTTTGGCTCTTCTCTGAATGCTCTCCAATTTTTCAACACCCCTTTTGAATTTTGGACACCAGAACTAGCCAATCTGCCCATCAGATATTTTTTTTCTTAATGAACATTGTGCTTTATCATCACTTTAGTAGGACTGGTGAAAGAAATTTAATCTATCGTTCCTGAGAATCTGCATTCAAATATTGTATAACATAACTTTTATTAGACAGGGTTTTGAATCTTTTGAAAAAGAGCAAAGATTGTTTTTTAAAATGGGTACCTAAAATTGGGCTGCTAAATATTTATTTTAGCACCTAGATAAGTGGCCTTGCTTTCAAAAGTGATGACCACCTAATGCCTCTGATTGATTTAAATGAGAACACTTTTGAGAGGTATGTAGATGTCACAGATCAGAAGACCATTATGATCATCCAGTCTAACCTCTTGCATGACAGTCCACAGAATTTCACCAGTGATTCCTGCATTTACTCCAGCTATTTGTGGTTGAATTAAAGCATAGATAGATATATCTAAAATCTGGCCTTTTATCTGCATGCTTAGGAGCCTAGGTTTAGGCACCCTGTTTTGAAAATATTGCTAAAGATCTACTGAATGCAACACTGTTCATTCTTCATAAAATATAAACAATATAAGGTGAACTACAAAAGTGAAAAGGGATTTTAAAAGATTTTACAGATTAAATCCTTAATATTATTCACTTAGGAGAATGACCATATTGCAATGTATTAATATGAATGTACGTAGAAGTGTAATACAGAAGGATTATTTATCACAAGGAAAAGTATGACAAAGTAAATATAGGGGAGTAAAACTTCCATGTATGTTCCATGAGAAATATATTATTCCATAAACACTAACATATGTTTAGTTGCTGAATCTTTGGCAACATAAATTTTCACCTTCCATTGAGAATGTCAAATATGCCTCATGCTAATCACTGGAATGAAAAATGAGGGGTTTTAATACTGTAGTGATTGTTTTGAATGACTATTATGTAGGTGATTTTCCTCCTCCACCTCCCCACTTCTTTCTGTTTGTGTAGGCTTAAGTGTTCATGAATTTGAGAGATTAATAGCACAAGCTAGAGGAAAGCAATGTGAAAACAGGTGCTGTACAAACTCTTCAAAAACACCTCTCTCCAGATGTGTATAATCACTGTATTCCAATCCTGGGCTTCTCTTGAGTAGAGATCATTAACTGTGGGTTGGTTTTGTCCAGATGAGACCAAAGTAACAACATCTTATCCCTCAAGAAGTGAGGGAAAGTGAACGTGGTGTGCTATAAATACCACAGATGTCTGCCCTTATTGCAGGGCTGGGGGAGAATCACTGACTTTGCTCTCCTTCAAAAATAATGAGTGATGGCCTCAAGGGGCAGCTGGTGGAAGCTCCTGGGCTGGAGCAAACCCTAGCATTGTTGGGCAGGCTGAGGTGAGCCAACTTCTCTTTCCCTTCTTGTATATTCCCTGGTTGGAAGACTTGGCTTGTTCAGATAAGCCCTTAATGGGGCAGGAGATTTTTGATTACGTTAGTTACATGCAATCATTAACTTTCCTGAAGAGCATAGTCCAGTTTCTTCATTCCCACCCCCCCAATCACTGTATGGCTGGCATTTTTCACCGTCAAGCTCATTTTCACAGCTAGGATTTACACCTCGGTTTCCAGAGGCAGAAGGCTAGTGGGTTATCCACTGTGTCATCTAGACCAGTATTTCTCAACGACCAGTCCGTGGACTGGCGCCAGTCCCTGAGACCTCCCTGACACAGTTTAGGGAGGTAGCAAGCTGGTCCCTGGTGTCAAAAAGGTTGAGAAACACTGATCTAGACATCATTAACAGACTCAGCTGAAATTGGAGATGGCCTGATCCAGAGTGCTAGATGTAAACACCCTTGGATTTTTCAGGAAGTTCAAATTCAGGTCTTGGGCCAGTCCTCTAGTTAAAATGTAAATATTTAGTTACTTGTATCTATTTATTTTTAAAAGCACCTACCCTAAACTCTAGTCATTTTTGCTATGAATTAAAAACACAATAGAATAACAAAACCAAAAACCAAAACCCCCAAAACAGAAAGGGGAAGCACTGCCCAGACTAACTACAATTTATACACAGGAATTTTAAAATCTGCCCTTTCCCCATCCCCTTTCCTTGATGCATGCCCCCTTCACTGCCTCAAGACAGCCCCAGATGCCTAAAATTATAGGAATAGCAAAAGACCAAATGCATATACTGTATAGTACTTTTAAAGAGAGAGCTGCATTACCACACTCCCATTTACCCGCTCCAAAAAGTCAAGGTGTGCAGATTGCAAAGCAACATGAAAAGCCAGTCAATGTTAAGCTCAAATCTATCTCAAAATTAGTGTGAGCCTACCACCCCACTTTTTTGTGTGATAGCATTGTGAAAGAAAGGTGAAATGGCCTCTGAAATGTAGCTCTTTCAAGAGTACTTACCTCTAATGGAACTCTGTTCTTCTGAAAGCAAGTTAATGACCCACTTGATGCCTATATAGAATACTTCTTTGCTATTCAGAAAATAGACAAGTGTGCCTTTGCATACTAATGATAGCTATCTTTTGACCTCAGCAGTTGTTTTTGTTACCCTATCACCCTGTCTTGGATTTTATAGCCTAGTATGGTGCCACATTTAATGCTGGCTAGAGAAAAGCTTCCATCATGTGCAACTCTGGTTAATGCGTGTTAACTATATTTTGTTTCGGGAAAATACATTCTAAAAAGTAGTTCTATCAAAAAGGGTATCAATTCAAGCAAAATTAACAAGCTTGAGATTTCCAGCTTGGCATTTGGGTGAGCAAGTTAATTACAAATAAGGCAAGATATGTACAGTGTGTCATACATTGGTTCCTGTCATTACGGAATGCTACTCAGTGCACAAACACCATTTAACAATTAAGACAAACATAGCTAGGCATAACCTCATGTCTATATATTCTGCAAATATGACAACTAATAAAAATGAAAGTCATCCCTCATTATTGAATTTTCCCCCTGTAAGTTAATGTATCACTTTGTCATGTTATGAAAAGATCTGGAGAGGGAAAAGAAAATGTGCTTAAAATTCCAAAGACTATTGTTACATCATTATTTCTTTTAACATTTATTAAATCAGGGGCAATTCCTGTTTTTGTGGTGGACCCTCCACCCAGGTGGCAAAAAAAAGTATTAAAAGTACCAAAAATATTAAAAATAGCTGACACTTTCATGTACTCCTGGCTACCATCCTCCAGTAAGAGTTATGTCTAGGAAAGATAACTACTGGAAAGATTTTTCTTTACACAGGCCTTTTCTCCTGAAAACTAAAGTGAAAATTTAGTCCTGAAATTCATTTGATAAGGAAAGTATTCCCTCCCCACCCCAAGTTCTCAAACTGCACCAAATTCTAGTTAATTCTAACTAGACAACAAAAGGTGAAATTTTCACTGAAAAAATTCCTATTGTTTTCAATTTAAAAAAAAAATCAAATAACTGTACAGTTGGTTGAAAAATTGGGGATTGGAACAGGGCAGATTCATAAAAATGAATGTGTGACCACTTTTTAAAATGTATTAATTAAACATTAAGGCCTTGATCCTGCAAACATCTCTAATGGGACTACTCATATGCATAGGTGATGGGAGAATAAGGACCTATCCATGCCACACAAGGGCCAGACACATGGGTTATTACTTGTTTCCAATACTCCTTCCCCCCCGCCCCCGGCACAAACACGAAGAGAAGAATGGTTCCTGCCCTGAAGAGTTTACACTTTTAAACAAAAAGTTAAAATATTTCCTGTTGAGCAAAGTAGCTGTTTGAGAATCCGCCATGATTGTTTGTGCCGCAGTAGCTAACGGGTGCTAGATTTGTTCTCCTGACACAGCTCTGACTTAATATAATGGTATGCCTGCTGTAGACAAACCTCACCATCCAGATCCTCTAAAATACCTGTGATCAGCAAGGAGTTAAGCATAGCCTAACTCTACCCGTCCTATGGTTAAACACAGCATGTTAGTATCCATTCTGGCAACTTAGTACTAATCTAATTTTTAAAATAAGCAGGTGTTTTAAATGTTTTGCAAGTGACTCACAGACATGAAATTACATATCTTTGTTTCACAAAGATTAAATATTTTTTCATTTAAAAAACACATTTCTGGCACGTTGATCTGCTTTTAGTCCATTGGCTTTTGCTAAGATTAATGTCATTTAAAATAAAAACTATACAAGTTTGTTCTTGTTGAAGGGTGACTGGCCCCTTAGGGGAGATGACAAGCTTAACTCTGACAAGCTTAACTCACTGGTGAGAATGAAGATCATATGATGGGGGGGTCAGGTGACCCAATCAGGCCTCTAGTAAGGCAGAGGCCTGGGGGAGAGGCTCATGTGGGAGTTGTGAACATTCCCTTTAGGGAGAGCAAGCTGGGGGGTGCCAGAATCCTGGAGAGAGGTAGCTGGGTTGTGGAAGCAGCTGCAGGGGAGTGCTCCTGGGAGAAAGACCAGCTCTTGTAGGTGACAAAAGGACAGTTTGAACTGAACCCACCTTTGGAAGGAAGGGATGAGGACTCCTGATTCCGGGAGAGAGAGAGAAAAACTGAACTAAACTGATTCCAGCTCCAGGACGGACAGCTGGGGGTTCCAGGAAAGGAGAGAAACTAAGTAGAGCCTGGGAAGATCTGAAAAAGCTGTTATCAGTTCAGAAAATTGAAGATGGACAGACCTCAGGAAGGAGGGGTGCTGCCCAGTGTGAGACTGGGATGGAAGAGACTTTACTTTGTGTTAGAGACGTAGTTTGGCAATTCAGTCTTGTGTGGAACAAGCAAATTTTATTAATATAATTGCTCTACTTCTATCTGTTCAAAGTTAAAATACTATTGCTTTTTTTCCATGCAGATTTATTTCATGGACTAAGTTTTCGCTATACTTAATGGACATTTTTCAGTTTACTTCCAAGAGATTACTTGTTAAGAAGATTTTAGACTTATCTAATATTCAGATGAGAAAATAGACCTCATGGATGGGCCAAAACCAAAATCTACTTAATTCTGAGTGACCATAACCATCTTCGAAAGAAAATAAGTCACACAGCTTGCCTTTGAACTTTTCCTCCTGTTTAGTCCGTATTCCAGCACAAGTCCTTTTAATTTAGTTTCAGTGTACAAGTAAACAAAAATGGAAATGATAGATAGAAGAATCCTTTTGATTGGTGCTGTCATGGATGGAGCAGTGCTTTTTAACCAACACACACAACAGGAGGATGGATCTTAGACCTACCACCTGTCGGTTTTTTGGCAGTAAGTCAGTTTTTTCATCTGCATTCCAGTGCTCATTTTACCACCAGTTTTCTGTTTCATGCAGTCAGCATGAGGTTTCCTCTCTCTTCTCTGCTTGAATCTTGTTGCCTGCTGCTTGGTCATTCTGGGCTAAATTCTTTGTGTAGCCTCACTGAATGTAATTTGATTGCATGGCAGAACTTAACCCAGTCAGAATGACATCTGCAGTTTCCTCCAGGTCTGTTCCTGCTGGGCGGTGAGACTTGGGATTGTGTTTGCCTGGATTAACATGCAATGTCACATGACATAATTAGATGGGGAGAAAACTGATATGGGCAGATGGAAAAGATAAAATTGCTCCTTTTGGTCCAAAAAAATCAATGTCAATTATAGATACATCCAAACCAGAATCCACACACTGTCGGTTTTGGGACGTGGTGAACTGGTGGAATTAAAGCCAGAATTGAATTTTGTGGCTCAGTCCTATTTATAATGCCAAACCAGTCTTTTGTTAAAATTGCACACAGATGAATATGATTTGTTGGGGAAGATGGATTTTATAAAGGGAAATCATGCATCACCAATCTACTAGAATTCTTTCAACAAGCATGCGAGTAAGGGTGATCCAGTGGATATAGTGTACTTAGATTTTCAGAAAGCCTTTGACAGGGTCCCTCACTGAAGGCTCTTAAGCAAAGTAAGGAGTCATGGGATAAGAGGGAAAGTCATCGCATGGATCAATAACTAGTTAAAAGATAGGAAACAAAGAGTAGGAATAAATGGTCAGTTTTCAGAATGGAGAGAGGTAAATAGTGGAGTCCCCCAGGGGTCTGTATTGGGACCAGTATTGTCCAACATATTCATAAATGATCTAGAAAAAGGGGTAAACAGTGAGGTGGCAACATTTGCAGAAGATACAAAACTACTCAAGATAGTTAAGTCCAAAGTTGACTGCAAAGAGTTACAAAGGGATCTTTCAAAACTGGATGACTGGGCCACAAAATGGCAGATGAAAGTCATGTTAATAAATGCAAAGCAATGAACATTGGAAAACATAATCCCAACTATACATATAAAATGATGGGGGTAAACTAGCTGTTACCACTCAAGAAAGAGACCTTGTAGTCATTGTCTATAGTTCTCTGAAAACATCCACTCAATGTGCAGCGGCAGTCAAAAAAGCTAACAGAATGTTGGGCATCATTAAGAAAGGGATAGCAAATAAGACAGAAAATATCACATTGCCTCTATATAAATCCATTGTACACCCCACATCCTGAATATTGCATGCAGATGTGGTCGCCCCATTTCAAAAAAGATATATTTGAATTGTAAAGGTACAGAAAAGGGCAACAAAAATGATTTAGGGCTATGGAAGAGCTTCCATATGAGGAGAGATTAAGAAGACTGGGACTTTGCAGCTTCAAAAAGAGACGATTAAGGGGGGATATGATAGACGTCTATAAAATCATGACTGGTGTGGAGAAAGTAAATAAGCACGTGTAATTTACTCCTTCTCATAACACCAGAACTAGGGGTCACCAAATGAAATTAATAGGCAGCAGGTTTAAAACAACAAAAGGAAGTATTTCTTTACACAACACACATTCAACCTGTGGAACTCTTTGCCAGAGGCTGCTGTGAAGGCCAAGACCATAACAGGGTTCAAAAAAGAACTAGATACATTCATGGAGGATAGGTCCATCAATGGCTATTAGCCAGGATGGGCAGGGACGGGGTCCCTAGAATTCGTTTATCAGAAGCTAGGAATGGGCGACAGGGGATGGATTACTTGATGATGACCTGTTCTGTTCATTCCCTCTCAAGCACCTGGCATTGGTCACTGTGGAAGACAGGATACGGGGCTAGATGGACGTTTGGTCTGACCCTGTATGGCCATTCTTTTGTTCTTAAGCACTATTAACATCAACAAGGGCTTTGACATTTTTCCCTGTTCAGCCATAATTATCCAAAATGCACCCATCCGAATAAACTAAAGTTAGATTTGTGCTTAAAATCACATATGGAAACAGCTTATGTTAGATTTCCAAACCTATCAGGGAGCCAGGGTTGGTGTTAGACTCACGGAGGCCCAGGGCAGAAAGTAAGGAGTGGGTTCCCACCACGCCTCCCTTACCTGTTCATACATTGGATTTCTGTAACATTTCTGAAGCCAAAGCCTGAGCCACACCACGCGGGGCCCCGTGTGGCATGGGGCCCCGGGCAATAGCCCTGCTTCCTACCCCCTAATGCCGAACCTGCACGGAGCGGTCTTAATGCCCACTAAAAGATAATGTCAAGCCTACTTTGTGCCAAAAAAAATTTAAATGAGTTTTCAGTTTTCAAGTTCATGTAATTACAGGATAATGGAAAATACAAAAGGGCCACCAATCTATCAGTGCCAACATGAACCAGTGATAGAAATCAGCATAATTGCTCCTCCTCAGTGAAATCAGACTGCTGCTGTAGGCCTACTGATTTTCTTATTACTTTTTTTCCCCTTTAAATTTAGTTATTTAGAGGGAGATTTTCAAAGGGCCAAAGGAGGCTTTCAGAGCACCCAATTCTCACTGACTTTATTCCTTCTAAAATCTCCCCCTTATGATAGTAGTATTTTCATCCCATTCTAAATATGGTAGATTGGTTATTAAGTCTTTTCAAAGCATGAAGCTCTCTGACTGTATTTACTGCTGCAGTAAAATGCCAGCACTGTATGTTTAAGTGACAATGAAGCTACTCAGAAATCAGTTATGACTAAATTTCTTCAGGCAAACACCCAGATGGTTGGTGACTGATTTAACCTGACTGCTTTGCTTATCCTTGAGATAAGCATTGTCACTTTAAAAAATTGTCACTTATGGGAAGAGTTTATAGCTAGTTGTGGCAGGGAGCCTATGCACTCCCCAGAATATAAATCATTAGGAGTACACTGGACATTTTTCAAATCGCACTATGCCTGTTTTCTTCCTACAGAGGTTCTACTACCTTCTTGATGCTGCTTCTCCTGTTATTGATAAAGACTATTCAATCACAGCATTTTGTAGAATTCCTTAAACTATGTATCAAGGGTTAGATCTATGCATCATTGGTCAACATGCACAAGGTGAGCTATTGCCATTGTTTTTTCCAGGAAATTTTACAGTAGTCATTGATGGAAAACAACCCGTTAGGTTTCAAAGCTACAGATTTGTTTCTGATATAGAAATCAAGAATTCCAGAAAAGAAAACACTGTGGCCCAGTTCCTGCAACTGAATCCACGAGCACAGACTCAACAACAGGATTGGGGCCTTTATTTGTACTCAAGTACTGTACAATTAGATTATGCACCCAAGTATTTTATTTCAGACCTGTAGAAAGTACACTACCCCTGTGCTAGAGGTTAACACAATGCTTGTAAGAATTTTTTAAAGTGGGCAAAACAACATTTTTTTCTAACTTCATTCTTAGAAACAGCTGAACAATTTTTGCTGAAATTTGCTAAAATAGTCATTTTGAGGAAGACACCTGCCATGAAAAATCTCAGCTCAAATGGTTAAAGTTTGGCTAAGGTATAAACAAGTTCTTGCAGTGGAAAGAGTAGGACAACTTTAAAGGAGTCACTATTTGTGTCTCTACAATTAGTACATATAAAAAATTAATTTGGTTGGACAGTTAAGGTTACATTAAGACATACCCGAGCCACCCAAATATTGAAAATATGAAAATAAGAAGAGAAAATAGGGGAAAAGGCTCCAGCACCGTTTGCTATCTTCATAACTTCAGCATAGTCAATAACATTCCATAAGGCATTTGCTTTCATCTCTAACAGATACTGAAAAGCAATAGGCACGCCACAAAACTCACAGAGCAAAACTTTAATAGCAAACTAATACTCCCTGGTATCAACAGGCATATCCAACTGTCATGCAATCCTTTCATTTGGAAAGTTACTCTGACTTAATGCTGAGATCAACATTAAGGTTTTAAGAAATGCATCTGTGGACCATTATATTAAAAACTAAACAAACCTAAAAATCAAGGTTGAAAATCTATAAACGTTGGGGGACAGTCCATATCACAACATTAAACAAACTTTGCTACATAATTTCAAAGGATAAAAAAACAGATAATGACCAGAATACAAGTTGGTCCGATAGTACCTGAATTTTTCTGTATATCCTGAGCCAGATTCTTCAAAATCCCAAGGTCCTTTAGTCATGCCTGTTGTCAACAATTTGCAAGTATTATATACGCTGAGGCTCTGAACCTGCAAATACATATGTGTGTGCTCAACTTTACGTATGTTAATACACTCAATGAACTCAGTAGGACCACTCACAGGCATAAAATTAAGCATGTGTGTATTTGCAGGTTGAGAGCCTGATGCATTACCAAAGGGCATTTCAAAGGCTAGGAGCAAATCTTATATCTAACAACTTTTCTTTTTAAACTTAAATTATTTAGTTCTGTATTACAGATATCAAATGACAAGTAAAGTCCCAAAGAACATACACAATGTTAGTCAATACAAAAAATTAACCTATAATTATCAGTCTAAGGAAGCAGAAAAGAGGTTTTAATTCTAACATCTCATTACTCCTAGAATCAGAAATGTATTTTATTTCTCTTTCTTGAAGATGGAGGCGGCGGAAAGCCAGATATACGATAGTATTGAGACAATTCTAATAGCGCAAGAATGATTCAGGGGAATTGCATGGAGAACTGCTTTTACAAAGTATGTCTTCTACAGAGACAATCACCATAGTGTGTGGCTGCTGTCATTAATAGTTTGTGATTAATAGACTTTATGTAAAAACAAACAAATCAGTGTGTTAATATCTCTGACTTACATTGTGGTTCTGATTCTAAAAACTACACTGTGAGAGGGGGAGAGGGAAACCTCATTCCTGCATGAAGTACCATCAAATTCAGGCCTGCCTGTGTGAAGTAGCTTGCAAAGCTTTTATGGTTATTATCAGTTGTTATATCCATTGGTCTTATGAAAATTTTAATGGTTCACTTTTTCCTGAGATCAGGTGACAAAGTGTTTCAACTATAAATACATATATAAATCTCACTGACAAAACTGCTGAACTCTTGTAAATGGGCCATAGATTTAAAGGGAGGCCATGACCTTGACAATTGCATTTACACTGGAATTCTTTGTATCTTCTATTATAAAAGGGGGGGGGGGGGAGATATAAATGAGGGGGGGGAAAAAAGAGAAAAACTTTACTAAAGGAATATTTTTTAAAAATGTATAGATGTTCTTTAAGGGTTTCTCTGTCAGAATCTTGATTTTGTCACCTTAATTTTTTTTTTTAAATTAAGTTGACAGTCCCTAGCACTCTTATTCCTACTCTTCCCATTCTCGATGCTTTACTATGGTTCAAATCCCAGAGGACCAATTATGTACTAACTCATCAAGTTATTGATGTCAGAATTCAAGACAGGATAGATCCATGTTCCAGGATTTGAGTTTGGCCTACATAAACCAGTTCTATTTTATCTGTTCAGAAATGAGCAATGTACATGAAACATAGCCATTATATTGAATTACATAATGTCGTTTGCTTTATTTTCCAATACAGAGTGTTAGTAATGCTAACATCTCTGGGGTATACCACATCCCCCTCCATATAGACATGGAGAAAGCTGTTACATATCCATACTTTAAGAAATCCCTCAACTGTATCTAAAACAAGCCATCTAAAACATCTTTTAATGTAGTTAGTTTGTAGGTCACTATATTTGAAGTACAAGTAATACTTGAAGTGACAAACTATTATCAGTATATTTTCCATTTTCATCATATTTTGGCCCTGATCCTGCAACATGATCCATAGGGTTGAATCCTTATTGCCATACAATGTTCTGTTGACTTCATTGGGACTCTGCATTGCCATAAGGATCCCCCTGGTTAGATTTCTTTGCAGGATCTGGATTTAATTTCATCTGAGTTTTAGTTCCAAACTTGTATTTTGGGAAAACTCCAACAAAATATGCTATATAAAAAAATCTGCCCATTACAGAGAAAGGAACAGCATGTTACCTTAATACATAAGACTGCAACCTAATACATTCCTATCAGAAGTGGAAAGGTACAAATATATAGTCATTTGAAGAAGAAAACAAGGACACATCCTTTAACTTAATATCTGGACTCAAGAACATGTGGTGGGAAACAGTAGAAAATGGCAGATATACTTCTCAAATGTAAGGACAGCGTTTCTTCAATAGTGACAGCTGGTACATAGAAGTAGTAAAAGATTCCATTTTAAGATCATACATTCCAGATACTGAATTCCACATGGAAGCTAATTTAGATTATTCAGGTAATTTCATTTAAATACCTTCCAGTGAGTGACCACATTCAAGAAACATCTATCATAAACATTTGCACTCTGCCATTGAAATCTGCATAAAATACAGTATTGCTGTCTGGGGGTGATGTAATTTAAATACATTTTCCCCAAGATTCTTAAACATTTCAAGTAACAATGTATGTAATCAGATAAGCTAGTTGTCACGTTATTGATTTGAACTGGGACCATATAGAACATGGTTGCAACGAAAGTCCTGTAGTGGCACCAAAACTTGTATAAAGGGGGGTCAAATGAGTGTCTAAGACAAGGTTATGGTTTGCTGGTTATGATTATGCTGTCTGTATGTGTGTATCAATTTTGTAGTTGAAGTTATAAATATTGGCTCTATACTGTCTGTATTTCAAACTTATGCTATGCTTCTGAGAGACATCCCATACAAGTTGGTGTTAGCTCTGCCTAGCCTGTTTGATGGCCCATTAAGGACCGTCAGCTATACAACTGACCCATTGAGAAAAGGCAAATACGCCTTGTAACTCAGCAAAGTATGCAGGGACTGGCCCATGTGACTCCAGACTCCATTTTGCTGTAATTTTCTACAGTAAGGACAAAGAGATGTTCTTACACCTGGAAAAGACTATAAAAGGCTGAGGCCTCTCCTCCATCTTGTCTTCAATCCTGCTTCTTACCTCTGGAGGGACTTTGCTATGAATGGAAGCTCTACACAAAGGACTGAATAACCCATCCCAGCTGGGGATGTATTCCAGAGACTTGATTTTAAACCTGCAATTTATTTCATCACTGCTACAAGCCTGAACCAAGAACTTTGCCATTACTGTATGTAATTGATTCCATTTAACCAATTCTAGCTCTCACCTATATCTTTTTCCTTTTATGAATAAACCTTTAGATTTTAGATTCTAAAGGATTGGCAACAGCGTGATTTGTGGATAAGATCTGATTTCTATATTGACCTGGGTCTGGGGCTTGGTCCTTTGGGATCGAGAGAACCTTTTTTCTTTTACTGGGGTATTGGTTTTCATAACCATTTGTCCCCATAACGAGTGGCACTGGTGGTAATACTGGGAAACTGGAGTGTCTAAGGGAATTGCTTGTGTGACTTGTGGTTAGACAGTGGGGTGCGACCAAAGTCCCCTTAGGGCTTGTCTATACTTACGCGCTGGTTCGGCGGCAGGCAATCAAACTTCTGGGTTCGATTTATCGTGTCTTGTCTGGACGCGATAAATCGAACCCAGAAGTGCTCCCCATCGACTCCGGTAATCCTGCTCGGTGCGAGGAGTACGCGGAGTCGACGGGGGAGCCTGCCTGCCGCGTCTGGACCACGGTAAGTTCGAATTAAGGTACGTCGACTTCAGCTACGTTATTCACGTAGCTGAAGTTGCGTACCTTAGTTCGAATTGGGGGGTTAGTGTAGACCAGGCCTTAGTCTGGCTGGTTTGGTTTGCCTTAGAGGTGGAAAAACCCCAGCCTTGGGCTGTAACTGCCCTGTTTTAAGCAATTGGTCCTGAATTGGCCCTCTCAGTTGGGTCCTGCCAGAACCGCATTGTTACACTAGTTCTTAAACTTTTTCTGTGTTATACCCTGTCCTGGCTTTGGACATACTCTAGGCACCCTCGCTTCCCTTCAGCCCCCCCCCCCCTCCTTTTCTTCCACTTTATTGAGTAACATAACATGTTCCAGGGAGAGATTTCCAACTTAATGTATTTTAAACAGGAGATGCAGTGTGCTGTTTTTATAATTTGTTACACATACATCTAACACACGTGAAACATAACATGATTTGATGTAGACTCACGAAGCTCAGATGTTTGCACTTTTAAAATTTCAAAAGTAGCAAATGACAACTGATATGAAAGGAGTTTATTCTATTTAACTCAATTAATCTGAACCTCTTCTACATTTTAGGAAAAAAAGCCTTCCAACTGGTGATCTATTGTGAATTGTTTCTCCACCGCACATCAATAGACCCTAACCACCTGTAAGTAATGCCAAAAATAGCATGACCTTTGAATCATGGTCACTATCTCCACTTCTTTGTAGAGAGGTGCAATAGCATCAGCTTTCCTTTTAGACAGAGACAATGGGGAAAGATGAGAGACAGGCTGCCTAAGGGAGTTTCTAAGAGGCAATTGTTCGCTTCTGCCTGATGTTCAGGTTACAGATAGAATCCACCTTTCTACATAAGTGCGCACCCAAAACAAAGAAGCTGGTTTCATTTCTTGAAGAGTATTAATTTGAGAAGACAGCTTTAGACAAAGTAACCATTTGCTACGGTTATTGGCATCTGTGCACCATACTGCACTTTACTGTTGATGTTTCAGGCAACCACCATCATAAATACATCAGGTTTCAATTGATCAAGCCAATGTATTCACAGGAAATGAAACTACTAGTGTCTCAATATCAAAGTACTGTCTAGTAAGTCATTTAGCAATGTGATACTGTTAAGTACCTTCCAATGGCCATATTCTAACATTGTGTTCCAACCACTAAGTATGTATCTATTAATGTTATCTATCCAAAGGGAATATCAGTAATGCTATTATGAGTTTGTTTTGAGTGTCCTTTCAAGTGCTGTGTTGATACCACTAATATCCAGCCAAGAAAAATAAAGAAATCCTCTTCAGCCTTTTTATCTTGTACCGTTGATTAACATTCCTTGCTCGTAGGACAGGAATAAAAGTATAGAACGGATAGGCACATTATCGTGTCTCTTCTTCTACTTCAAAATTCTTCATCACATCCATGCATGTGTTTGTGTGTGTGTGCAAGGCTTAATCTGATCCAATTACACATACAAATATAATTTAGTAATTTAAAATGTAACTATTTACAACGGCAAATACAGTATCCTGCTTAAATATCTCCAGGCTTTCTCCCCCAGACTCTGAGAGGCTGTGTCGAAGCCATATAGCATCCAGTAACCCCTCCCTCTCCCCCACCAAGCAATATTAGAATTGGTGCCATTGGCTGCAGCCAGCCTATTCTAGGTGAACGCATTTGAATGGAGGATCACAAGGTTGATGGCTTTCCAGTTGTTAGCCTGTCTGCTCTGTGTAAGGGTTTCTTCCAACACCTCCTGGATGTCTCAGCCCAAGATGGAGGCTACGGCGCAAAAGTGAAGGGTCCAGTACAGATTACAATCAAAATGGCATTCAAATGCTGCCAACTTGCATGATTTTTTCCCCCATGAATCACTAGATTCCTGCGAGGGCTGTAGCCACCCTCACCATGACAGACAACAAACTCACCCAAGGAGCATATAGGTGCTCCCTCCTTCACCGGAGAACTCCCTCAGGAAACTCTCCTGTTTGCTGCTCCTATTTGCGTGCTCCTCTATAAATTTGGGAGCACTGGCACCACAAATTGTCCCACACACATTAGGGGTAGACAAAAGGAGTTCAAAAGCCAGACCAAAAAATACACAACTTATATATATATATATACACAGACATACATATTCTCTCTCTCACTCACACACACACATATATGTACAGATAAAAACAGATATTGTGTGTATGTGTGCATGAGAGAGAGAGATTTGGGGAGGGTCTGGTTCATGATTTTTGAACCTTTGGGGCTGGTAATACTATGTTTACAAAAGAGAATGGAGTTTGCAGATTGATAGAGATATATACTAATCCATCACAATTGTCTCCTTCCACTCTTCTGTATCAGCAGGAGTGTTGTAAGCAAGACACCAGAAGTAATTCTTCCGCTCTACTCTGCGTTGATTAGGCTTCAACTGGAGTATTTTGTCCAGTTCTGGGCACCACATTTCAGGAAGAATGTGGACAAACTGGAGAGAGTACAGAGAAGAGCAACAAAAATGATTAAAGGTTTAGAAAACATGACCTATGAGGGAAGATTGAAAAAATTGATTTTGTTTAGTCTGGAAAAGAGAAGACTGAGAGAGGACATAATAACAGTTTTCAAGTATGTAAAAGGTTGCTACAAGGAGGAGGGAGAAAAATTGTTTTTCTTAACCTGAGGATAGGACAAGAAGCAATGGGTTTAAATTGCAGCAAGGGAGGTTTAGTTTAGACATTAGGAAAAACTTCCTAACTGTCAGGGTGGTTAAGCACTGGACTAAATTGCCTAGGGAGGTTGTGGAATCTCCATCATTGGGGATTTTTAAGAGCAGGTTAGACAAACACCTGTCAGGGATGGTCTAGATAATACTTAGTCCTGCCACAAGTGCAGGGGCTGGACTAGATGATCTCTCGAGGTATCTTCCAGTTCTATGATTCTCCCATAAACACCCTTTCCTCATCCCACTACTACTCCAAGCAATGCTTCTGAATTCCAGCCCTTTCCTGTAGCCACTATTTTAAAATGATAATTAATCATCTGAAATGTGTTCAAACTCATCTTTACAGAAAAAGTCCTTTAAGGTGTATGCAGCACCAGCCAAGGCTCAATGGGTTTTGCTCTCTAACAGTAACTATTTGCACAGATAAATCCAATTTTTCATCTAAGCTAAAGGACCTCTAACCCGGCAGTCAATACACATCAGAAGAATGGAGGAGATGGCTAGCAGAGGCCTGTACAGATTTTTTAAATGTCTTTAAAAAATCCTGGCCATTTATTGCGAATGTACGTGACAGAATGTGTGTATGTGCAAGTATGTTTCATGTACTTTTCCCCCAGCCACAGCTATTCCTAAAATAATGGATCCGTTTCAGAAAAGTGTTCATATTGTGCGTTTCTTCTTGGATATAAGCCACAAAGCATTTTAAGGCTAAGCTGAAAGTCCTCCTTAAAATTACCTTCCCAGTTTTCCATAAAGCAATATTATCCATTATACTGCGATTTTACTAAGCATAAGACTCAAACAACAGCCTTGCATTCCAAGATTCAGGTACACAGAGAGAGAGAGAGAGAGAGTTCCAACTGCTCTGTGGCTGAGGGATTTAATTCCTTCTCGGATACATTAAATTATTTGCTAAGACTGCTTATTATCCGCTTAGGACTTTGTCCCCAGCTGCTTGAATTGAGTATAAATCAAAACCACACAAGAACAAATGCCTTGTAGGTTTGTCCTGGAATTGGGCAGGTTTCTCAGCAGCTCTGCAACATAACAGGATTTCTACATGAATGTAATGGTGCTCTTTTCTAAATACAAAGGCTCACACATTCAACAGCTGCCTGTCAAATATAAAGTCATCTATTATCCTAACCAATTAGCTAGACTTGATATTGAAGTGTATATGCAATGGCTGTTAACTCCTTTTGAAGTTCCAAGTTCAGATATTTCAATTGCTATGAGTTTAATATTTTACCACTTTTGCGATACTAATGTACTACATTGGCTATATACAAACGCAAAGAAGAATTAGAAGTGTCATTACATGGAGTTCATGGATTTAACAAACTTGATTGGAGGAGTCTCATACCTAACATGTCACTGAAGTTGGGTAAAAAGCAGTAGTTGACAGATGGAAAGGGAAGAATAGGTGTTTGGGTGGTGTTTATGTTAAAAAGGAGATAATTTTGATACTATTTGAAGGGGTTAAGGGATTTTACAAATATAAAAAATAAAAAGTACTAAAAAGAAAGCAGGCATATTAATAAATGAGATGAGGGATTAATTTAACAATGTCTTAGTAATGGCTGAAATACCAAGCTCCTATTTTAAATCTGTCTTCATAAAGCTAAATAAAAGCTGTGTGGATAATTAGGAAGTAATGAACATCTTGTAAAATGAGTTATTGAGAAAGTAAAAGAATGCTTGGAATATTTGAGCACACATAAATTAGCTAGGTTTAAATGAAATGCATCCCAGAATACAGTAATAATGGAGCCAATAGCTAAATCAATTCGCTGAACCAATGACCATTGTTTTGGAAAAGGCATGGGCAACTAAGTAGTGCTGGAAGATCAGAGAAACTTCCTACCAATTCACAAACAGAAAAAGAGGCAAAATTCTTCAAATCCATTATTCATTCAGAACCACTCATGCAACTCTATTATTTATGCATTTGACAATTAAAATAAGAAAACACAGAAGAATTACACTAAAGGAAAGACACTACATACAAAAAGCAACACTGGTATTATATCTCCAGTATAATTTGTGCATGGGTGGGAGGATGCAGGTAATGTCCAATAAAGATCTTATTAAAATTTTAAAAATGTCAAAGCACAAGAGACCTTGCAACTGAGAGCTTCAACTACACATATTTCCTAGAAAATACAGAGAACAGTGATTATGCTTTGCGAGTTTTTCTTTTGTAAAAACAAAATCAATCTAGTTCTTAGGCAAATTTTTATTTTTATTTATTCATTGTTCAGTGTATGAGATATTTGAAGACATCCAAAGAAGAAGAAAATGACAATTGAAAGTACTGTTCCTGGTCACTTACAAAAAGCCCTCTCTCCTCCCCAAGGCAAAACCTGATAGAACAATGTACAGCAAGGGCAAGTCAGCCCATCCAGACAGTATTTGAGTACCATGTCTGCACAAAGTGTTCATAAAAATCCAAAAAGTCTTGTTTCATTTAACTATGATATGATAGTAACTTTAATACCAGACAAAGGCTGGAAAGATCAGGGTGAAATGAGTTGAAAATAAAAAGGGAAAAATGAACATCTAGTTTTTCTTCACTGCCCTGAGTACTATAAATATTTTCAATGAAAGCTGAGATTCTGATATCACATGACTTCAAAAGCCAGGGATATAGGCATGTATCTATTGTGTCCATGTCTTAACCCAGCCCTGGCCACATACACAGAGTACGATATTCTGCTGCTTCTGTAGCTAACTGTAAAAAACTCCTATCAGCATCAATGGGAACAGGATTGGGCCCCGAACTATCCACATTGTACATAACTTTTTTAAGTACAATTTATTTTCTTCCAATATAGTTGTCAGGAAAGACCCCCTTAGGCCTGGTCCCCACTTAGTCCGGACTTCGGACTAAGGTACGCAAATTCAGCTACGTTAATAACGTAGCTGAATTCGAAGTACCTTAGTCCGAACTTACCGCGGTCCAGACGCGGCAGGAAGTCTCCCCCCGTCGACGCCGCGTACTCCTCTCGGCGAGCTGGAGTACCGGCGCCGACTGTGAGCACTTCCGGGATCGATCCCAGAACATCGATGGCGTGCCGCCGGACCAGCCGGTAAGTGAAGACTAGGCCTAAGCTTATTTCTACCAGCTTAGGTTAAAAATTCCCCAAGGCACAAATTCTCCCTTGTACCTTGGATTAGGTAACGCTGCTATCACCAAGTGATTAGACAAAACTCAGGGAAAGGACCACTTGGAGTTCCTACTTTCCCCCAGATTTGAAAGTATCTTGTCCCCTTATTGGTCCTTTTGGTCAGGTGCCAGCGAGGTTACCTGAGCTTCTTAACCCTTTACAGGTAAAAGGATTTTGTGCATCTGGGCAGGAGGGATTTTATAGTACTGTATGCGGGAAGGTTGTTACCCTTCCCCTTATATTTATTACAATACTCATCACATGTGATTTCATGGACATTTAACTTGGGAAGTTTGGAGGAGCATCAAAAGGGGACAATCTATAACTCAAAAGCCATTTGTTTCAAAATTTGGGGAAACATTCTACTTTGCTTCTGAAGTGAATCCAGCAATATTTATGCCAAACCAATTTTCCAATCCAAAATTATAGGCAGGCAAACCTAGGACTTGATAATAAAAGATGATTCCAATGTTAGGCCCCATCCTACATAACTTTGTGCCCGTGAGTAGTGCCATTGATTTTAAGGGTATGTCTACATGGGGACAAAAGCCCAGGGCTGGCCTGGGTCAGCTGACTCAGGCTCATGGGGTTCAGGCTCCGGGGCTGAAAAATTGCTCTGCAGATTGGAGCCTGAGCCCAAACTCTACACAGCAATTTTTAGCCCCACAGCCAGAGCCCTGCAAGCCTGAGTCAGCTGACCCAGGTCAGCCGTGGTCGTGCCACAGAGATTTTATCCCTGTGTAGTTGTACCCCCGTGTATGGAAAAAAAACCTGTACAACTCCAATGAAGTAACTGGTCCAGTTTCTCATTTACACTGCGGCTACATTACACCACTCTGAACAGTGCAAAACAGGTGCAAATATAATGTACTCCCACTTTTCAGGCCCCTTTATACTGCCAGAGTGGTGTAAAGGGGCCTCAGTGTAAATGGAAACTAGCCAATTATTATATAATGCCTTTTTTATTTTAATATGGGATGTTATCAGTCAGATTTTTCTTCTGAAAATCAGCCCACGTATATAGGTGCCTAAATCTAGACCTACGAGCTTATCTCTAAACATCCAGTTTTAAAAAATTTGGCCAGGATGAATTACACATTTTAAAAAGTAAAAACTGAACATAAGGGCTACTGTGATCAAACAAAGGCTGTTCCCTGTTTTGTATGCAGATCTACATGCTTGCAAACTTTAATGCAAATAAGACTTCATCTACTATATTTTGCTTCTTCATTAAAATTGAGAATAAAAAAATTACCTACATTTTAGCACACATTTCCCCATAAATAGGGCACCTGCTAGAGTGATATTTTTGGAACTCAATAGTAATTATGTCTGTGCTAACACAAAAAGAATAAAGCTCCACTGCTCATTAGGAGAGGGAAATGATTTTTTATGATAGTATTTTGGATGGAGTGGAGTGGATTGAGGGGTGGGAGGAGATGTAGGGAGGGCAAAGAGGAAGATGCAAGTGTGAAAGTGAAAGATGACCAAATTACAAACAGTGTTTTTTAGTTGTAGAGATTGAGTGGAAGAGAGAGATTTTACAGATATGAGAGAGTACATTTTTTGGCAGGTGGGGGTTGAGGCGGTGGAGGGGTGGATTAATATTGTTTACCTTTTTCTTTGTCTTATTTTAAACTTGTAGTAAGTCCCTGCCATGGACTCTCAACGAAAATGTGATGTTTAAAAAGTGAAGCCAAGATTTTCAAACATGGATTTTTAAATTTACGTATCAACATATGGCAGCTGTCAGTCTTGAAACAGATGGTGTAAGTGCCAAAGCAGTTCAGTTACTGTGTCACGCTAAGAAGTCCAATTCTCAAGTGTGACAGTCTGTGCCACAGACAGTTCCGGCATACCGTGCAGGGCCTGAGGATGCCAGCTCTGGAGGCCTGCCGGACTTTCCTCTTTGCTCTCCTCTTTCTCAACCACCTCTCTTCAGCCTCTGATACCGCAGTGTAGCACAGTCCTCCACTGTAGTCTGTTGCTAGCTACACCCTCCCAACTTGCTGTGTCAATATTGAAAGTTTTTGAATCCCTCTTCCAAATGTTCTTGAACCTGAGCATAGGTTAGCCTAGTAGCCTTGGAGCATCCACAAGTTTTTCATACAGGAGATCCTTTGGAATGCTCCCATCATCAATCCAGTGTAGATGACCAAGTCAACAGAGACATCTGTGTTTGAAAATAGTGATTAGATTTGACAATTTTGCTTTCTCACTGGAACTTGGATTTTCTACTTGATGTTTAGAACATGGTAAAGACAGCGGGGATGTAAGGTGTTTAGCCGTCTCTTGTGCCTGCCATCGGTAGTCCAGGTCTCACCTCCACATAGCAGTGTGCTCTGAATGCATGTCTGGAAGGCCCACATCTTGGTGTTCAATGTTAGTTTCCTTTTATTCCACAGGCTTTTATCAGTTGGTCTCTGTCATCACCGTATTCTTAAAGTTAGGCACTTGAATACAAATGGCCTGATTTTCAGGTCCTCAGGCCCCGCAACAACTCTGAAAAGGCACTTGCTGCTCAGCTCATATGAAAAGTCAGGCCCCTTATTTAGGTCCCTACATTTAAGAATCCATGTTTGATGATTTTGGCCTTATTTCACATTTACCTGTAAAAGTAAAAAGTTTTGCTACTCCTTTTGTTTCATACATATAGCTTTATTGCAGATGTTTAACTATTGTTTACTATTTTTAATGCCTATGTATATGCTACTTTTATCTCTTTTAGCTTTTTTATGCAGGGGTCACTTTAGTCATTTCCACACTTGGTGATACAATGAAGGACAGAATTGTGTGAAGGCTGCCAAGTCCACAATTAAGGAGTGATTAGTACTTGCTTTGCATTTCATTAATCGAAAAGCCTACTCCTCCCAATCTAAAATGTTTCTGTAGATGAAAATTAACTAGAACTTATTTCTTACATAGACTATTTGAAATCTTGCTCCCCACTGTCTGTCTCTGGTAAAATTCATTTCTTTAATTCTCTGAACCCTAAGGAAGGAAAATTAATCAAAATACTTATTTGCAGTGTTGTTGTAGCCGTGTAGGTCCCAGGACAGGAGACAAGTAGGTGAAGTAATATCTTTTATTGGATCAACTTAAGATGGTTTTAGATACTTTTGACATGTTATGGGGAATTTAATATAACCAACTTAAGTTGGTCCAGTAAAAGATATTACCTAACCTATCTTGCGTCTCTTAAAATACTTAGACAGAAACCTGTTCAGTACTATGAATTACTGACGTGTTTATAAAATGAAGTGTGTTTAGAGTATTAAATACCCCCTAACCACATAAATAAGTTCTACAACTTCAAATAAACAGAATTTCTTTCAAGAGGAAAGGAAGAAAAGTCAGTTTTGTAAAAGACAGTAGATTTTAAAGAACCAAGTACAAACATAAACCAGTATAAGTTCACATTTTTAATCGTGAAAAGAAGAAAAAATATTTTGACTGTGCCTGTTTCTTCCTGGAAATGAGCAGTTTAAACAAGGCCCTATAAAAACTACTACATGCAATGACTGATGCATTTCATTATTCAGATGACAGTCAGAAGATTTCAGCAAATGATGCAAAAAATGCCAGGTTGCAAGGCCTTAAGATTGCCATTAATAACAGAGACAGCAAGTAAAATAATTTTGGAATATATATTAGGGCTGTCGATTAATCGCAGTTAACTCATGCAATTAACTCAAAAAATTAATCGATTAAAAATTAATCATGATTAATTGCACTATTAATCACACTGTTAAACAGTAGAATTCCAATTGAAATTTATTAAATAGTTTGGATGTTTTTCTACATTTTACAACACAGATTACAAAGTGTACAGTGCTCACTTTATATTATTATTTTTATTACATATATTTGCACTGTAAAATGATAAACAAAAGAAATTGTACTTTTCAATTCACCTCAGACAAGTACTGTAGTGCAATCTCTTTATCATGAAAGTGCAACTTACAAATGTAGGTTTTTTTGTTACATAACTTCAATCAAAACCAAAACAATATAAAAATTTAGAGCCTACAAGTTGACTCAGTCCTACTTCTTGTTCAGCCAATCATTAAGAGAAACAAGTTTGTTTACATTTATGGGAGATAATGCTGCCCGCTTCTTATTTACAATGTCACCTGAAAGTGAGAACAAGCATTCACATGGCACTTTTGTACCCAGCATTGCAAGGTATTTACATGCCAGATATGCTAAACATTTGCATGCCCCTTTATGCTTCATCCACCATTCCAGAGGACATGGTTCCATGTTGATGTTGCTCATTAAAAAAATAATGCATTAATTACTTAGTGACTGAACTCCTTGGGGGAGAATTGTATGTCTCCTGCTCTGATTTACCCGCATTCTGCCATATATTTCATGTTATAGTAGTCTCAGATGATGACCCAGCACATGCTGTTCGTTTTAAGAACATTTTCGCTGCAGATTTGACAAAACACAAAGAAGGTACCAATGTGAGATTTCTAAAGATAGCTACAGCACTCAACCCAAGGTTTAAGAATCTGAAGTGCTTTCCAAAATCTGAGAGGTACAAGGTGTGGAGCATGCTTCCAAAAGTCTTAAAAGCAAAACTCTGACGTGGAAACTACAGAATTCGAACCACCAAAAATAAAAATCAACCTTCTGCATGTGGCAGCTGACTCAGATGATGAAAATGAACATGCGCCAGTCCGCACTGCTTTGGATCGTTAGCAAGCAGAACACGTCATCAGCATGGATGTATGTCCTCTGGAGGGGTGGTTGAAGCATGAGGGCACATATGAATCTTTAGAGCATCTGGCATGTAAATATCTTGCGACACCAGCTACAACAGTGCCATGCGAATGCCTGTTCTCACTTTCAGGTGACATTGTAAACAAGAAACGAGTAACACGATCTCCTGCAAATATAAACAAACTTGTTTGTCTGAGCGATTGGCTAAAAAAGAAGTNATGATTAATTGGCTAACTTTAAGAATGTAAGTTTGAAAAGTTCTGGCCCACAGATATTACACATCAAAAATATCCATTAGATCAGCTTGGCTACATGAGGAAGTACCTTACTCTTACTATACTGAATACTTATATTTGCGCTATGAGAGCTAGAGCAAGAATAAACAGTAATTAAGCTGCTGGTAGCATGGGCAGCAGCGGCACCACATAGTAGTGCCAATTACAATCCTGCCTGAACCCTGTGGTTACATATTCAAGACGGTGCTGCTGCTGCTTCTCTTGCCACTGGTGACTATACTACTATTTCTATCTGCACTAGCCTTCATGAAACTAGTGTGAGTATGTGTATGCAAGCTGCGAATCACACTCCTAGCTGGTAGTAGAGATGTAGCCTTAGGTTACTACAGAGTTGTGAGCAAACCCTCTGTCTGCAACTACTGATTTTGTTGGTGATAAAGACCCTGAGCCCACAAAGATTCAGCACTTGCAAAAAAGATTAGCAGGGTCAGAGCTGAAACACTGTTTGTTTTTTGTACGTGCGATTATATAGGACAGGCCAAATTCCTCCAAAATGGATAAAACAAAATATTATAAAGCCCATTATTATGATATATTCATCACCCTATACTAGGATGTAAACATGTCTTTCATATAATAATCTGTAATAAGGAAAATGGCACATGCTTGGATTTTTTTTTCCTTTAAAAAATCAATTAGAACACACGGACCTCCTAAAGTTTGTACTATTTCTGCAAATCCTGCCCTCAGCTGCCACCAGTATGTTCACCAGCTAGTTTGCAAGCAAAATAATTTGCAAGCAAAATAAAAATAAAGTGAAAGTGGGAAGAAATTAAATTCAACAATCCACAGAAAGCTTAGCACCATCTGCTCTGGGGTGCAGTCATGAAAAGCAGCAGAGGCCAGCCAAGAATTAATCACGAAACGTAAAACTCAGAACTCAATATATCCTATATCTGGTGTGAACAGGAGGGGGAGAAAGGGTGCTAATTCACAACCAAGTGAAAGGAAGATACTGCATAATGACAAAACAAGTCAGTAGACATGGCTTGACGTAGCAAGGTATTTATGCATATTCTTCATATAGACCTATCACTACTGTAGCTACTGTGTTATTGCATATGTTTGTTGATTTTATATTTAATTTCAGAAACTATAACACTGAACAGGTGAGAGTACAAACAGCTTATTTTGAAAAGAATAAATCCAATGCTCTATTTCCACTGATACACGACAATAGATAAACAAATTGCAAGATTAATACACAAGTTGAACGTATCTTGCTAATATGCATTATTCATCTGATTTGTGTAAGATTATGTGATGCATAAGACATCAATTATAAAATGCTACCTTATAAGGAGGAAAAAGTCCAGACATCTGATGTTACCACATTGAGGCCCTTAGTCAAGTAAGTATCTATTGTACGATTTGGAAGAAATGCGTAAGCGGAGGGCTGCTACTAAGTGATTATGACTGAGGCTTCATTGAGAGTCATTTGACATCTTGACCAGCTATAATTTCTTTAGGGGATGAAGAGAAGTTAATACAGTAAGATTATAAGTGGGGAATGAAAGGGCTTAATAAGGGAAACAAAATGAAAAGTGTATTTGAAGCACTGCTCAAACACACTTATTGAAAAGTATTTTATAGTACTAAGAAATGGTCTATTCAAATGGAAAAAGTTTGCTTAGTGGCCCCTACTCTCTCTGAAAGAAATCTGCCTCTAGTTAGATTTATATATTTTGCATTTGAAGTAAAACCACTTTGTATCATCATGGTTTTCATTGATAAAGTAAATTAATAAATAAATAAATACAATAATAAAGTATAGTAGATTTCATTTAATAAGAAAGTGTCTGCAGCCTGAGAAATGATTCTTGGAATGTTGTTTGCAGTGTGTTGTAGCCGTGTTGGTCCCAGCATCTGAGAAAGACGAGGTAGGTGAGGTAATATCTTTTATGGGACCAACTTCCGTCAGTGAAAGGGACAAGCTTTCAAGCTACATGGAGTTCCTCTTCAGGCCTGGGGGGAAAAGAAGAGTGTCTGAGGTAAATACAAGTTGGGCCAGATTGTTAAGCAGAATCAAAAAGAGTTGGTGTAAAACCATTCTGCAGAAACATGTTCTATTGTACTTCAGGAGAGACTGAATCTCTGCACACAACTGGGTCTCATGAAAAAGATCCCTGAAGAGGGATAGAGAGGTGTGTTGGGAGGCAGCATGGAGAGAAACTGAATCACATAACCCAGTTAAATGAATTAGGAGCCTAAATTGAACTGCTGGCATCCTGAACAAAGCAGTGCTGCTAGCAGGGACCGGGGAAGTGAGAGGCAGCTCCTGGCTGGCTGCTGGGGTTTGCAGGCTAAGTCCCTGAGGCAAGGGCAAAGAGGATGCTGGGGCCAGGAGGAAGTGGCCAGACAAGTCCCTGCAGTAGCCACTAAGGGAAGTGGCTGAACAGCAGACTGCAGTCCCCCTGAAGGGGGGAGCACAGTGTGTGGCATGGCCGGAGGGCTGTGTCGCTGAAGAGGATGCCGTGGTCCTTGGAGTGACATGGGTCCTAGAGCAGAAGTGATTGTGGCGAGGCACCACCTGAATAGGGTGCACTAACACGGAGGGTTAATTCCCAAGACAGCCAGAAGGAGGCACCAGAGTGGTGAGCAAACCCCATTACACATGGTGGAGAATGTGAGCTAAGGGGAGGAGCGAGGACTGTGGGAATGATTGCCCAGGTACAAGGGGGTTTCAGAGACTAAAGGAGCGATACTGAAGGTGGGGGATGATGAATCCAGAGTATGCAGAGGTCTTCTTTGTGGAGGGTTCTTGCGCCATCCCAGGCTGGACTCCAGGGTCAGTAGCCCAGCAGAAAGGGACTGACAGACAGCAGAGAAGGCTTGAGACCCTGCTGCAGGAAATCCTGGAGAACCAACAGAAGCAATGGGAGACACAGTGGTACCTCCAGACTTATTTGGGGCAGCTGGTTAAGGAACAGCAGGCCTTGGTAAAGCTCCTGTGGAGAGAGTTTAATAGAAGCTGCAGAGAGCACAAGGAGAGGCCAGGCACCAGGGCCAGGAGGCTGGTGGCTGGGCTGGCTGATTGTTATGCCTGCGAGCGGCAAGGACACTGGAAAAGAGATTGCCTCTACTGGGATAGGGGACTGAAGCCTCAACCAGAGAGCAGGAAGGAGCAAAAGCTGAAGAGAGTCCCCCCTTTGAGGAGAACAAGAAGGGGGTGATTATGTTGGGCCTGTGGGCAACAGGGGCACCTACAAAGCGAGTGCCCTTACATGAGTTGCAGGATCAAGGCTAGTCCAGGGGGAGGGGCTGAATCAGGGAAGGACAATGGGAGTCCTATGGCCAAGGAGGGGAAAAGGGTTTGCTTCCAGTGCCATGAAGGAGGCCATACCAAAAAGCACCCTTAGGAGAAGGTAGAAAAGGGCTCTCCAGGAACCAGGATAGGTTAGAGACTATCAAGGTAGATGTGGCAGTGATGACCAGAGACTCGGCAGAAAGACATCTCCTATGCCGAGGAGGGGACGTTAAGGAGGTGGTGGATAAGACGGGGATGGAGAGGACCCAGGCAGACAAGGGAACCCACACCAAAGCAGGACAGGCTGCGGTAGGAACTCAGACCCTGGAGGAGAGGGTGCTGAGGGATCCAGTGGGCCAGGTAAATGAGCTTCAGGAGAATCTGGCAGCTGCTGAGGAGGCCCTGCAAGTAGCTGAGGGGAACTTAGAGTTTCAGAGGAACCAGGCCCAGTATGATATAGAGGAGAAGGGAAATGTGTGTTTCCTGCTGGAAGGTGCAAAACGAGAGGGATGACCTGCGGGCACAGCTTAGACAGGTACAGGGCAGGAGACATCCCTAACCCAAAGAGTTACACTCTAGAGGAGGAGGGTGTGTGATGGGGCAGCTGCCCCTCACTGGCAGAAAAGGCGTTAATAGAGCCTTGAAGAGGGCGCTCTAACATGCAGAGCTAATTCCCAAGACAGCCAGCAGGAGGTGCCACTGGTGAGCGAACCCCATTACAGAGTATCACAGATTATAAACATAAATAAGTCTTCAGTGTAACAAAACTGACAAACCCACACTCCTATCTTGTTCTAAGTAATAAACAGACTTGCCAGAAACCTAGGTCCTTTTTCCTTTATGATATGTCCTGGAGTCAAATGAGGGGAGAAGGGAAAAGGTGGTACCTTACTGAAGCTCTAGACATCACTACAGAGCAATGGTTCTGCTAAAGTTATCAACCATGAAATAGTTAACGTAGCCTGGCATTATTGAGCACAAAACAACCTGCAGCAGTGAATCCAGCCCCCTAAATTATCCTCATTAGGCTTCAGAATTAATGTCTCCCTGAGATTATTGTAGTCCATTCACACCATCTCTTATTAATTCTCCGCAAGATCAAGAAAGCAGGACCGTATGCAGATGTATGAGGTTCCGGGGGCAGTGAACGGTATACTTCCCTCTAATCTAGCAGCTGCAAAGCTACTTTGCAGCCTTTGCTACAGACTTTGGATTTAATAACCAGTGAGACAGGAGCCACTGAGAATCCCCAAATCCCAGTCAATGAGAGCTGGTGCTACTTAGGACCATTGCAAATGAGGCTGTCACTATCTTTACAGTTCCAAAAATCTATCTGTAAATGGAACAGTCAAAACATGCAGATTTTCCTGAAAATAAAATCTTCTGTGGCAGATTTAGATGGGAAAAGTGAATTGAAAGCAGACCGTTTCCCGTGGAAAGTGTTCTCTTATATTTAGATTTCACTGGCAGGAAAATAATGTTTTTTAACAAATTCTCAGCACTCTAATCCTCCGGAGCCCTTCACTCAAGCAATACTCCCACTGAAATCAATGGAAGTTTTTCCTAAGCAATTCAGGATTGGGCCCTATTTAATGGCACAAACATTGCTAGCCATAGCAAATGATTTAAAAGAGAACGAACTCTATTGTGAAAATTCATCTAATAATGAAAAGCACCATGACACAGTTCCTTTGAGACTTTATTCTGTATTGTATTTCTTGAATGATTCCCCTCCACTGACTTCTAACAACATAGCATCGCATTTACCGGCTAAAAGAAATCATCAGGAGTAACCGTGTATTTGAGAGTCAGCACAATGACTGACTTTACCGAAGCATTTCAAAACAATAGCCAAGCATCACGTGGCAACACTAAAAGGCATCAACAGGTCATCAAAAATATTAAGATTTTTGCTTTTAGTCATCTTGATATATTTTTTCTTGAATGCAGCTAGAAATAACCCCTACTGCATTTAAACATTTTCAAACAAATCTTAGTATAGCTGTACTACGTAAGTTTATTTGAATTTCATGCTATGATTGCCCTAGTGTCATAACTATAAAGGGAAGGGTAACAGCTCTCTGGTGTACAGTACTATAAAATCCTTCCTGGCCAGAGACTCCAAAATCCTTTTACCTGTAAAGGGTTAAGAAGCTCAGGTAACCTGGCTGGCATCTGACCCAAAGGACCAATAAGGGGACAAGATACTTTCAAATCTTGGGGACGGGGGGGAAGGCTTTTGTTTGTGCTCTTTGTTTGGGAAGTTGTTCGCTCTTGGGACTGAGAGGGACCAGACATCAATCCAGGTTCTCCACATCTTTCTGAACAAGTCTCTCATATTTCAAACTTGTAAGTAAACAGCCAGGCAAGGCGTGTTAGTTTATCTTTGTTTTCTCAACTTGTAAATGTACCTTTTGCTAGAGTGTTTATCTCTGTTTGCTGTATTTTGAACCTAAGGCTAGAGGGGGGTCCTCTGAGCTCTTTAAATTTGATTACCCTGTAAAGTTATTTTTCCATCCTGATTTTACAGAGAGGATTTTTACCTTTTTCTTTAATTAAAAGCCTTCTTTTTAAGAACCTGATTGATTTTTCCTTGTTTTTAGATCCAAGGGGGTTGGATCTTGATCCATCAGGAGTTGGGGGAGGAAGAAGGGGGGATGGTTAATGTCTCCTTGTTTTAAGATACAAGGGGTTTGGATCTGTATTCACCAGGGAATTGGTGAAGGTCTCTCAAGGCTACCCAGGGAAGGGAATTAGCTTTGGGATGGTGGCAGCGGACCAGATCTAAGCTGGTAGTTAAGCTTAGAAGTTTTCATGCAGGCCCCCACATTTGTACCCTAAAGTTCAGAGTGGGGAAGCAGCCTTGACACCTTGTCTTTCCTGAGTTTATACATGCCATTCATACAAGCCAATGTGTTCCATCCCAGCACCACACCTCAGCCAAAAGAGAAAGAGGAAATAAAACATGGCTTTCTTTAAGTATCTATGAGAAGATTCTGCTGGCATCCCAAGTGCTTCCTGGAACATTGGGCTTATATATCAAGGATGCTGTCTCAGATTTATGTTGTAGTGCTTATGAAAGGTGTCAGCATGACATCCACGCTGACGTCCTCTGTGTAGCCACAGAAAAGGCGATTCCTCACACTGCCCCCGCACTAGGTTTCAAACTGGATCAGTTCTAGGTATCCAGGGAATGGTTCATTCTCCACCACCCACTCAGACTTTGGCCTCTCTGAATATGCAGACAAATTTGTCGTATGTAGACACTTTTCCACTGAAAACTGGACTGAGAACAACACATTTCACATAAGCCACTGAATAGCTACCAGGTGGTATCAACTTTTGGTCACTACTAAGGTGTCTGAATCTGAACTGGTAAGTTACAGGGGAAAAGCTCTATAACCTGTTATCACTCCTCCTAAGCCAGCCACCCCCCCCCAACCCTAAAATTTAAAACCTTTGACTGAAGAATAATATGTTTTTCATAAAGTTATGTTAGTGTAATGCTGACAGACCCCACGTATCATCAGGCGGGATTGAATCTTGAACCTCTGGAACTAAATGCATGAGCCTCAAAGCACATGGCCCTTAGCTAAGGCTGTAGCAGACTCATCAATCACTAGGTGCCACTCAGGAGGAACAGAACACCCCACTGAGCAGGCATGGGTTACATTAGGACAGTTTATGGCCTGTGATACCACTATCTCTACAGAATATTCAGAACCCCAGCAGGACCACCTGATTCTTCTCTATCTCAATGGTTTTCCTTTATTAACCTAAATGTAGAGGGGCATTTCCACAAACAAGCAGGTGTCCTGGCCCCTGCCAATTATTGGGATGGACTACCAATATTATTTCTTGTTGCATTTAGCCATTTAGTAGGCCTTTGCAGGAACTTAGCATAACTAAGGCAAACTGGGAGGGGTAGGGGGATAGCTATCACATGAAGTGAGCTTGATTCTACACCCTCTCTGACATCCTGGGGCAAATGTCTGAAAAACAGGAAGTCTGGATATATTTTAGGATTGTAATGATGGGGAAATATAACTGCCAGACTAACAGCTCAAAACTGCTTGCTTAACAATTTTTTTTTTTTTTTTTTTAGTGACATGTTTTTGTAACTCCTGCTTTTGCCTGATGGTTAACGTTGTTTGGTGAGGTATGTAACAGTTTTGATTGACATGTCTTTGTAACTTTTGGGGTATAAGAGGAGAATTGTGGGTTTGGGTCAGGCGGATCGCTTCGTGGACACATCGAGAAGATCTCCAGCCACACACAGAAGGCTAGCCACCGGAAATCTGTGGCTGAATCACCCGAATACTGTTCCAAACTCCTGAGGGGTAATTATCAGTTTGGGGTGCTTTATTTGGGTTTGTGTGTGCTTGAGCCCAAACAAAGCAGTGACTGTGTAAAGGCATTCTAGTGGGAGGGCTGGAGACTAATAAAGTACTGGCTGTAAGTGAAAGGATGTGGTTTTGATTTGTTTGTGTCAGCCACATAGCAGACATAAGTGCTGCGTCTCCCTTGGCCTATCCGGATACCACCTCATGGAAGTTACCAAGTGAAGTTACCAAGAGCTTTGGTTTCGGGTAACACTAAACACTGATATCTGGCGATATAGGCATTTTGGAAATGCCTACATCCAGAAGCAAATAAGGGACATTTCTAGTCCCCTAATAAATAAATACATACATGCATAATTAAAAATTTCTCCATCAAAACAATAACTTAGCGTGCTCTGCTTACTTTCCATAACTCAAGTGGAGTTATGGAAAGTAACATATTGCAACATATTGCAACATATTGTGCAACAGAAGAAGCAAAACTATATGCCCTTTGACCATTAGTAAACCCACAACACTTGTTGGGGTGGGGGGGGAGGGGAAGCAGCTAAGTGTAACTGATAACATCTCTCAAAGTTTTCCCAAGAAACTTTATTTATACACATACACAGCTGAGAAAAGGCTTGGATAAATGAATCCATCTTTCTACAGGCCTAGTCCAGTTTTAAACAGAGTGCCTGCAAACATTCTCCAGTGTTCAGGGGGAAAATACAAGCAGAGGGAAACAATGCAGCATCTGCAGGTTGCATCGCAGCAGCAAACCACTTGGAATGATTTAATAAACACTCAACACATATCTGCATGTGTGAGAGTGGATATCTATTTTAGTGTCCTCAGCTCCATGTCTCCACATTTACAGAATAAAAGACCTCTGCACTGTTATCAGACTTTTTTTTTTTTAACCAGAGAGATATTACAGCAGAGGCAAATCTTGCAGAGCAACTACGCTGCACCATACTGTTACTATTATTTGTCCTCTCAATATGCTTCCTAAGGCAGCCTACTGCACAGTAAACAAACAAAATCACGCCATTATCTTCAAAGCATGAAAATGATACTAAAGAGAAAAACAATTCAAAGGATGACCTTTAGGTGCTATTATCTGCAATGCAGTAATTAATTTTATCTGCCATACACAAATGAGATGGACAGCAGCATTTTGAAAAAAAATACCAGAAATCATTTTACAATACATTCTCTTTTGTTTCCCTTTATGGAGCTATACACAAGGGGCAAAAACAAAAGAACGATAGCTAGCAACCCCTTGTCTGTGCTGTAAAGTGCTCGCTTGCGTGTTGTGAAGTGTTAGAATGAATATTTTTGGCATTAGCTGCTGATAGAAGCTTGATACCAGCAGCGCTTCATTTAACATGTCATACGATATAATGAAACCAAACTTGAGGGGGGGGGGACGGAAGAGAGCTGTCACAGCAGTTTACATTTTTAGATACAAATAAAACAGATTAGAAACTTCAGATAACAAAAAATAAAATGTGAAACAAATTCTGCAAGTTTTTGACCCAGTTCTGTTACTCTGAGCAGCACTTTATTTCAGGAATAGCCACACTGATTCAGGGAGGGAACTACTCACGGAGTAGGGACTAGTGGATGTAAGGGTGACAAGATTCGAGCTCTTAATCAATACACTGGGGTGGGCACCAGGCTCACCGGCAGCTGTCCCTGGTCATGCTCTTGTGTTCAAGTGGCGCGCATGCCCCCAAACAGGAGATGCAGACAGCTGTGTGGAAGGGATGGGGATGGTACAGCCACGTTGGAGGAGCTGCTGGCGCAGGGCGCTGGCTCTTGGGAGCGGCAGCCCCATGTTCTGCTTCTTTCCCCCCTGCGGTTCTGGGAGAGCCCTGCGATTTCGTGGATACTGATTTATATCTGCAGATATCCGCATCTGCGAATATAAATTTGTATCCATGCAGAGCTCTACTTGTCAGTTTTACTGATTAATCTCTGAACCTGTATAATGGGTTGGTAACAAACACCTCTTAAAATTATATAAAGAGGTTAATTTGTTACATTAGAGATGATTACATATTTTAATTTGCAACAAAGTATCACATGCATTAGATAGGGTTACCATATTTCCACAATCAAAAAAGAGGACACTGGGGGGGCAGGGAAGCCCCGCCCTAGCCATGCCCCCGCCCTGCCCCCATCCACTCCCTCCCACTTCCCACCCCCTAACTGCCCCCCTCAGAACCCTAACCCCCCTGCTTCTTGTCCCCTGACTGCCCCCAGCTGAGAACCCCCCACCCGAACTGCCCCCCCCCCAGGACCCTACCTGTTCCCTGACTGCCCCGACCCTTACCCACTCGCATGGGTGGCAGGGTTGTAGAAATTTTGGTGGTGCCCAGAACCCCCCCCCCTCACCTGCCTAAGGCTCTGGGAGGGGGGTTAGGGTGGGTGGGGTGGGGTGGGGGGAGGAGGTCTGGAGTGCAGATCCTGGGCTGGGGATTAGGGTGCAGGAGGGGTGCAGGGTGCAGGTTCTGGGATAGAGTTTGGGTGCTGGGTGCAGGCTCCGGGCTGGGGCAGGGGGTGGGTGTGCAGGAGGGGGTGAGGGGTGCAGGCTCTGGGATGGAGTTTGGGGGTGGGAGGCGGTGCAAAGGGAGGGGGTGCAGGCTTTGGGAGGGAGTTTGAGGGCAGGAGGGATGTGTGGGAAGGGGGAGGGGGGTTGGGAGGGAGTTTGGGGATAGGAGGGGATGCAGGGGTGAGGGCTGTGGGTCTGAGGATAAGGGGTTCATGATGCAGGAGGGGGCTCAGGGATGGAGCAGAGGATTACGGTGTGGGGGGATGAGGACTCTGGCTGGGGCTGGGGATGAGGGGTTCATGATGCAGGAGGCGGCTCAAGGCTGGGGCAGAGAATTAGGGTGCAGGGGGATGAGGGCTGGGGATGAGGGGTTTGGGGCGTTGGAGAGACTCAGGACTAGGGTGGAAGGGAAGGGTAAGGGCAGCCTGTCTTCCCATTAGTGGATGGGGGATGCTAGGACCCGGGAGCAGCAGACAGCATTTGCTGCTGGCTCTGGCAGTACAAGCAGGCAAGGGAGAGGCAGGCAGGGAGGGGGGCCCCCACAGGGGGCGGACACACGGAGGGGGGGTGGCAGGTGGAGGCCGGGGACCCATCCAACACTCCCCCACTCCCTGACTGTCCCCCCTCCCCCCCGGACTTCCCTTACCATTCTGGCTCCACGTGTTTGCAAAACACGCTGCCCGGTGGGTCGGTTTGTGTGTTACACAGGGCTGCAGGCAGAGGGAGGAGGGAGCAAGGGAGGGCTCTGGCTGCTGGAAGCTAATGGGAGCAGTTCAATTGGCCCAGCCGCCCAATCAGCAGCCGCACTCTGCATGGAAGGGAGAGAGGGAAGTGAGGGAGAAAAAAAACCCAGACATTTTAACCTTATTACCAATTCCTCCCGGACGGCTATGTAGAGATGCAAAAGCCGGACATGTCCAGGGAAATACGGATGGATGGTAACCCTACATTAGACAAATTTCAGCTACTCCAATGGTACCAGGTGAATCAAATAGTGCACTGCACATTCCCAAGTAAATCAACTGTTCTCTGCACTTTCACAATGTCATGATATTAGATTTTGCAATAACATAGCAATGATAAACGAGGTCAATTCTCAGCTCTCTCTCGTGTCCTCTTTGGAAGGGAAGTTAGATCCTGTTGTGGCTAGCTCTTTGAGATGCTCTGGGTAAATTAAGGCTTTTTACACGTATTTGTAAAGCAGTGGAATTATTTTTAACTGAAGGCCCCAATCCTGTAGTGTGCTCTGTGCTGGCAGACTCCTAAATTCACATGGAGATCATTGCAGGATTGGGATCTAAGTGATTATCTGTACGTTAGGTCAATGATCCTTGTCAACACTTAATTGGCACTGATCACTCCAATATGTGTATCAGTATATTAACTAAGCCAATCACGGAAACATATTCTAGCGAGATTCAAGGTTCACAAACCTGTAAAAAGATTACTCAGGTGTCAAACAAGAACAAAAAATGGATGAAAATATATTTGCTCCACCTTAAATAAATGATGCAAGTTTCAAAGTGAGCAAGTACCCACAGGGCAGGAGCTAACATTTTATCAACTTTACAGTTTTGTTTTTTTAATGTCCAGAATTGGATTTTTCATTCATGATTACATTTCTACAGCTGAAAAATCATCCAGAAACAAGAATAGTCAAAACTTTCTAACACTTTCCCTGTGTTTAAAGGTTGTGACCCTCAGAGTTAAAAGTAAAGTAGCAAAGTCCAGAATTTAGTGTTGCCATCTCTCATTATTTTATTGCAAGTTTCATGATATTTGGTCTTTCTCAAAGCCCTAGACTCTGGAGTCACGTGAATATACCAAAACTTCTGTGTCAAGCTATCTGGATTGGCTCATGAGTGTGAGTACCAGAGTATGAAGAAGCAGGGCACAAACCTCAAACTGGTTGTGAGTTTATACTTAGTTTTCACCAAACAAGTATCAAGTGTGAACTCCTCACTCACTATAACAGACTTAACATGGAGTCACAGACAGTCCCCTTGGGTATTCTGACTATCTTGCTACCCAGGTAAGCTTGCCTTTGTGACAGATGGTGCCTTACACCAAAAATCACAACAATGTTCAGGTCACTCCCAATCCAAAAGGACTAGTCACATACTCCAGGTGAATTGCACCTCAGATCTCAAACCAAAGACAACGCTTGTAGCTAATCCTACAATAAACTAATTAAAGATTTATTAACTTAGGCTGGGTCTACACTACCCGCCTGAATCGGCGGGTAGAAATCGACCTCTCGGGGATCGATTTATCGCGTCCCATCGGGACGCGACAATCGATCCCCGAATCGACGCTCTTACTCCACCAGCGGAGGTGGGAGTAAGCGCCGTCAACGGGAAGCCGCAGAGGTCGATTTTGCCGCCGTCCCTACAGCGGGGTAAGTCGGCTGCGATACGTCGAATTCAGCTACGCTATTCGCGTAGCTGAATTTGCGTATCTTAAATCGACCCCCCCCCCCCGTAGTGTAGATGTAGCCTAAGAAAAGGAGAATGAGTTAAAGGATAAAGCAGGTAAACATACACACACAAATATGTTAGAGCATTAGTTTCCAAAAGGTAATAGAAGCTGCTGTAATATGCAAATTATATAAGTCCGCTAGGGCTAACCAGGCTAAACAGCTGGGGATCCCTTGATTATGCTTCACCCCCCTGAGTTCAAGAAATAGAGAGAGATCAGTTTTCTTCTGCTCAGGGATTTTTATTCCCTTCCCCAGAGTTCAAGCTCAGTAGCGTAGTTAGCGGGATGCAGGGGAAGCAGCTGCTTCCCCTCAGCAAATTTGCCAAAAGCGGCGCCTTTCCAAAGGCGGCCATAGGAGCGAGGGGGGGGGGCGCAGGCTGCAACGCGGCCGGCAGCCATGAGGGGGCAGCGGGCGCACGGCTGTGAGGGGCGGAGAGGAGGCTCAGCTTAACATAACCATCACACTGCCAAGCTGACCGGGGGGGAAATTCTGTCTCGACCCCAGATCTTGGGATTAGATGGACTCTGAGCATGTGCGCAGGCCTCACCAGCCAACCATCTGTACTAGCTACTGATGAGACCCTTGTGCTTTTCTGCTGCCCACACCACAAAGCCAATGGTTGCTCCAGCCTGGAGCGCAGCATGCGGCCCGCAGCGCGGCCGGCTGCTGTGGCCAGAGGAGCGGGGGGGGGAGGGGCGCAGGCTGGCGGCTGGCAGCCGCAGGGGGGCCGCAGCATGGCGGTCGGAGGAGCCATGGAGGGAGAGGGGCGGTGCGGCCAGAGGAGCCGGGGGGGCACGGAGCGGCCGAAGGAGGAGCCAAGGGGTGTGTGGCCAGAGGAGGAGGTGCTTTTTTATGTTTGCTCCCCCTCCTCTTAGAAGCTGGCTATGCCACTGTTCAAGCTGATGGGATAAGTCCTCATCCACATCTCCTCTTCATGAGAGTGGGGGACAGCGATCAACAAAGTCTTTGTCCTTTGATGTTTCAGAATGGCTCTTTTGGTTTCAATGGACTTTCTTGTGTACAGGACCTAGCACCTTCTGTAGGAAGCCAGCATTTTACACTATTTAATACTTCTTTCCTGTTTAATGAGTTACACAGTTACAGGGGCTTACAATGCAAACAATCAATATAACCTTATAACATGGGGTACAGATGTTAAAATAAAAATATAAATAAATAGAGATATACCTATCTCATAGAGCTAGAAGGGATGAAAGGTCATCAAGTCCAGCCCTCTGCTTTCACTAGCAGGACCAAGTACTGATTATGCCCCAGATCCCTAATGGGCCCCCTCAAGGATTGAGCTCATAACGCTGGGTTTAGCAAGTTAATGCTCAAACCACTGAGCTATCCCTGTGAGATTAATACATAGAGCATCCTACAAGCATTTCATAAAGTCTAAACACATTTTTATAAATCTAATACCTATTTTAATAATACTAACACACAGGTGAGCCAGACTGGTTTCCAGTTCTGCATTCATCTGTGTTCAGTTTGGCCCCAGGGGCCTTGGCATGAGCTGGCACCTTATCTGCCAGTATCACACACAGCTTTAATTTTTTAAAAAGTAAATTTCTAGCCCCATGGTTATGGCAAAAAGTTTGAAAACATGACCCATAAAGATTGAAAAGAAGGCAAATAAAAATAATTGCAAACATTATTTTTAAATCCCAGAACTCTTAAGCCAATCTCATGATTTTGCTGGGGGCCTAACTCAGGATTTCAGAAAGCTTTGGGTTGGCAATACTGGCGCATACACACAAACAATAAATAAAAATAAAAATATTTAGCACTTTTATATCACTTAGCATATACAGATCTTTAAGGATTTTACAAGGCAGGGTAATTAATCATTACTACCCCCATTTTACAGATGGGGAGGCTCAGGCATAGAGTGGATAAGGACCACAGTTTCAAAAATGCTCACTCAATTTGAGATTCCCAAGACTGGATTTGCAAAGGTTTTGGACACCTGCAACTCCCACTGAACTCCCTGGAGCCCCTTTAGTACAAGAGATAGAAAGCTGCCAGCAAGACATGCTTCACTGAAGGCTTTTAACTTTGGGTATGTCTACACATAGACATCAAGCTAGATCAAAGCTAGTTTGAGTAACAACAGCATTGAAGCAGAGGCAGTATGTACCCAGGATCCTAGATAGTTGGGGCTAGCCACTGCAGCTGCCTGTGTTGCAGCAACTTCATGGTTTTTGTTACCTGAGCTAGCTTTGATGTAGCTAGATTAAAGCTAGTTCAGGTACATTTATACATGTTGGTATCATACTTCCCGACTGCAGCGTAGACACACTTTTTGGAATTCACTCCCCATATTGATCCAAAATACACTAATTTGTTGGCTTTTCAGGGCATGCATCAAGTAGGGCTGGCCCCAGGCACCAGCCGAGCAAGCTGGTGCTTGGGGTGGCAGTTTGTAGGAGGCGGCATTCCGCCCAATCCTAGGGAGGCACGGCCGCTTTTTGTTGTTGTTGTTGTTCTGCTCCGGCCGCCCTGTAGGGGGAGGCGGCGTGGAGGACGGGAGTGCCCTGCAGCAAACCCGGCAGGGCAGCCCGCGTCCTTCCCTCCCAGCCGACCAGAGCGGCGCAGAGCCCTCCCAGCAGGGGGCACGGCGGGAGGGGCCGCATGGCAGCGCCCCGCTGAAGCCCTGGCCGCCCCCCTTCTCTCTCTCACCCCGCTCCCTCCCCCGCCCCCCGCTAGCCGGGGCACATCTGCAGCACAGGGAGTCCCCCTGCACCCTGGCTCCGGCCGCGCCGCAGGTTTTTTTTTTGCTTTGCCATTCTGGCTGCCGCGGGTTTTTTTTGCTTGGGGCAGCCAAAAAGCCAGAGCCAGCCCTGGCTTCAAGGCACATCTTTTCCCACAGATGTTTGGCTATTGAGGGATACATACAATAAGTGCTCATGTTTGTGTTTTCCAGGGTATTGGTTGATTAGTTATCACTGACTGGTTATTTATTTTGGGGAAAGCTCCTGGTTTTATGTTGCTGCACCTTTAAAATTAAGTTATGTGCACGTAAAGTCCTAGATAGCGCTTCTACTTTTCTTTGTGTTATAAAAGTAAGGAGCAAATTTTGCCATCCTTGTGCCATTGAGTAGTACCTTTCTCTGCAAGTAGTGTCATTGGTTTGAATGGGAATTTTCATTGAGTAAGATATTAGTCAAGTAAGGAAGATAGAATATGGCCCTAAATAAACCAAATAAATACAGGGAATTCAAGGATTTAATAGGTATTAGTATGATGATCTGGTTATAGTACGATGATCTGGTTAAATGATGCACTTTCTGAGAAACACATTTGATGCTGTACATTGGAAACAGTAGGGTTTTTCCTAGTTAATAGGGATGTGCTAATTACAATATATTTCCCCTGTCACTGCTATGTCCTTATTAATGGGCCTCAGCTGTATTTTCTTTACTTCCCATTTAATTTGTTAGTTCAAGTTTATATTTTGCACTGTTTTAAATGAACCCATTGTGTAATTTTGTCACTTTTTTTTCCCCTATCAGCATGTAGACACAAGGGTGATTACCTAATTAAACAGCACTGCTACAGGAAGCAAATTAGCACCAAGCCTCGTTAGATGAAAATTGCATAAAGAAATAAATAATCTGTTAACAAAGTAATAGAAGAAGTCAAAGAAAACACCCTACAAACAAAGATGCATACTGTGTGAAGATGTCATCTTGTAGGGATATTGCTTTTAAAGAAAGTCTCATTTGAGACAAAACATTTTCTGCTTTCATAAGATAAACTATACCCTGTTTTTAAATTGCTATGAAGCAAGTCATGAGGAATTACCATTAAAAGCAGAGATTCTCTCTCTTTCTTGCTATTACCAAGACATGTATTATATACCTGTTGGATATCATTAATTTAGACTATAGTTTTAGTTGCCTCTGTACAGCCTGATATTACTTTGGTATTTTTTGTCAATGGAAGTCTTCTACACCTAATCAGAATTGAAAGGGACAGTCATGTTGTCCCTTGGACTTTTCTGAGCTCAACCAATTATGACTACTATGTATTTTGTTATTATGGTAGCACCCAAAAGTCCCAATCAGGATTGCGGGCACACTGTGCTAAGCATTACACAATCACAAAGGTAGACTATGCCCCAAAGAGCTAAAACCTTACTTTTAACGTGATGCAGTTAGTGAGTATGACAAAGAATAGGAGGGAAGAGGAGGATGATAATAAAGATAGTGAAATTATCTAGTTTAGCTATTAAACATCTTGATGGCTTACGTTATCTGAAAGTTTTTCTTATGAAATAAATAAAACCAGCTTTCTCTGACTATCACACACCTACCCATCATTGGCTGGATGGTTTCTTGTAGGCATCACAGCAGAAGTGGATCACAGATTAATTTAGAGGAAGCAACCCATGCCTAAGGGACAATGTAAATAAAAGCATTTCAAAGGTATACACAGAAGACTAATACAGATGTATAGCTAGAAGAAAGATGTAGATAGAACGAGGACAGAAGGAAACATAGCTGATATCTACAGTACAGAGGCTTGGTTAAAGTTCATTTTTAATATAAATAACATACAGTTTCGTCAAAGACAGACAGACACCTATTAATTAAAAACAGTTATAGAAGAAAAAGATAGGAAAGAATCCCAGACATCTATTGAGAAAATAATACAGCAGGGCATAGATCATCCAGCACATTCTTAGAATGCATTGGAAAACAACTTTTTATTACAGAAGGTGGAGAAAGTGACTAAGGGAGAGGCTGTTCTCAATTTGCTTCTGGAAAATAGGGAGGAACTGGCTGAGAATTTGAAGGTGGAAGGCAGCTGGGTGAAAGTGATCATGAAATGATAGAATTCATGATTCTAAGGCAGGGGTCGGCACCCTCTGGCACGCAGCTCGCCAGGGTAAGCACCCTGGTGGGCCGGGCCAGTTTCTTTACCTGCCGTGTTGGCAAGTTCGGCCGATCGTGACTCCCACTGGCCGCAGTTCGCTGTTCCAGGCCAATGGGGGCTGCGGGAAGCGGCGCGGGCTGAGGGATGTGCTGGCCGCGGCTTCCCGCCTCCCCCATTGGCCTGGAGCGGCGAACCACGGCCAGTGGGAACCGCGATCAGCCGAACCTGCTGAGATGGCAGGTAAACAAACTGGCCCGGCCCGCCTGGGTGCTTACCCTGGCGAGCCACGTGCCAGAGGTTGCCGACCCCTGTTCTAAGGAATGGTAGAATAAATACAATGGGCTTCAAGAAGGCAGACTTTAGCAAACAAGGAATTTGTAGGTAAGAGCCCATGGGAAGCAAGTCTAAAGGGAAAAAGAGTTCTGGAGAGTTGGCAAATTTTTTAAAGAGACATTATTAAGGGCACAAGAGCAAACTAACCCAATGCATAGGAATGATAGGAAATATGGTAAGAGGCCACCCTGGCTTAACCAGAATATCTTCAATGACCTTAAACTCAAAAGAGAGTCATACACAAAGTAGAAACTAGATCAAATTAAGAAGAAAGTAGATAAAAAAAGAAACACCACAAATTTGTAAGGACAAAATTAGAGAGGCCAAGGCACAAAACGATATTAAACTAGCAACGGATATAAAGAACAAGAAAGCATTTTACAAATACATTAGAATCAAGAGGAAAACCAAGGACACGGTAGGCCCATTGCTCAATGAGGAAGGAAAGAAAATAAGAAAAAATGCAGAGTATTTGTCCAGTTCTGTGCACCACACTTCAGGAAAGATGCAGACAAAAGGGAGAAAGTCCAGAGAATAGCAAAAAAAATAATTAGAGGTCTAGAAAACATGACCTGTGAGGAAATATTGGGTTTGTTTAGTCTGGAGAAGAGAAGACTGAGGGGGGACATAACAGTCTTCATGTGAGTAAAAAGATTGTTTATGAAGAGAAACGTGATACAGTGTTCTCCTTATCCACTAAGGACAGGACAAGAAACAATGGGTTTAAACTGCAGCAAGGGAGATC
This sequence comes from Trachemys scripta elegans, assembly GCF_013100865.1. Lineage (NCBI taxonomy): Eukaryota > Metazoa > Chordata > Testudines > Emydidae > Trachemys > Trachemys scripta. Next base: position 246,889,748 of record NC_048298.1, on the reverse strand, counting down.
TAGGTTAAACATTAGGAAAAACTTCCTAACTGTAAGGGTAGTTAAGCAGTGGAGCAAAATTACCTGAGGAGGTTGTAGAATCTTTGGCACTGGAGATTTATAAAAACAGGTTAGACAAAAACTTGTCATGGATGGTCTAGACAATACTTAGTTCTGCTTCGGTACAGGGGACTGGACTGGACTAGACTAGATAGGATTGGAATGTACCCGAATAGTTTAAGTGGCCATGATTCTAGATGGATAATGAAATATACTTTGATCTTTTTTTTTTTTTCATTTTTAATGCCAACAAATTTGGGGGGCAGGGATAGCTCAGTGGTTTGCGCATTGGCCTGCTAAACCCAGGGTTGTGAGTTCAATCCTTGAGGAGGCCACTTAGGGGTCTAGGGCAAAATCAGTACTTGGTCCTGCTAGTGAAGGCAGGGGGCTGGACTCAATGATCTTTCAGGGTCCCGTCCAGCTCTATGAGATAGGTGTATCTCCAAATGTTACAAGACCATTGTCAAAAGTGCTTAAGTTACTTAGCAGCCTAAGTTCATTTTCAAAAGTCACTTAGGCATGTAAGCCCAGATTTTAAAAGGTATTTAGGTACCTAAAGATGCAGATAGGCACCTAGAGAGATTTTCAAAAGCACCTAGGCACCTTACTCCCATAGGGATTTAAAAACCTAACACTTAAGCCTCATTGAAAGGCAATGGGACTCAGGAAGTTTTCAACATTTTCCTCCAGGTCTGGAAATGGCAACTTTTGGTGAAGTTAGTCTGCAAAAACTTTCTAGGCACATTATTTCTGATAAATCTAGAAGTTTACAAAGACATGCAAACTGATAAAATCAAACGCATCAAAATGTTACATCATCATCAGGTCTGATCCTTGATGCTAACAAAGCTTAGTGGAGATCTAAAACCAGTAACTTCAGCCTCTATATTAAGGCAAGTGCAGAAAGAAATATTTTGTGCTCATTAGTATGACATCAAGCCAATTAAGGAGCATTGCTGTTGGGTTACTAATGAGCACACAAGAGAGTTCATCATCTGTTCTTCAGCAGGAAGTCCCATGCAATTTTCCTCTGAAGATGGTGGTGAGCCCTGAGGTTTACAATAAAAAAAAAATTATACTTGTATAGGATCAACAAATTTTGGTGCACTTTTAAACACCCTTATAAGGCAGGTAGGTGTTGTTGTACCCATTGTAAGAAAGTGTAAACTAAAGCACAGAGAGATTACGTAACTACTCCAAGGTCCCATAATAAGTCAGTGACAGAGTTTGGAATAAAATGGAAGAGTGCTGACTCCCAGCCACTGACTCTAGCCACTAAACTATACTATCCATACATACATGAATTGTTATGGCTCTGACAGGAATACAGAGTACAGTAGTACCCTTTCTAGGAGAAAGAGTTACATTTTACTCAGGACTGCTATATTCATGGAGAAGAAGGAATGGGGTATTTTCAAGCAATGTCTTGCAGGATAGTGGGTCCTATGGCTTATACAGCTGTCTCACTGAGCCATCCAATAACATATCATACTTCTCTGACTTTACTTTGGAGCTCCTGTTTCTGATGCTTTGCACAGAACAGCACACCAGGCTAATAATAATACTAGTACTCAAATGTGGAGAAACAAAAGAGCGCAGATGCAGGAAATTAAATTAAATTGCAGGAGATTTGATAGTATCTTTGCACCACACACAGCTCTCCTGGGGAGAATGCCAGACACTAATCTAAGGAAATCCAAGATTCCCAGAAAAGCAAGAGTTCTGAGCAACTTCTATTAGTCAATTTCAGGTAGAAATGTCATCCATTTCCTAAATTAATATTACTATAAACGTAACCCTAGTGCTTAAATATGGTTCTAAAAAAAAAGCTGTTCCAATAGCAACTGAAAAAGAAGATAGTAGGGAGCCAGAAAGCAAAAACCTAGTGATCCATTCCTCAGTGAACTAAGTTATTTTCCAAAATAGAAATGTTATCTGGTAACTGTTTTTCTCCAAATCTTTCTACAAATTCAGAATAGCGGAGTTGCAGTCTTTTGTATCACATAAAGGCAGCAACAACCTATTACCTATAATGAATGCTGGTGCCCCCTAGTGTTCTGTTCTTCTAGGAAGCTATTGCATCCTGTGGTCAACTGATGCTTCCAGAGCCGCATGTTAACTCTTACCTACATAGATGCATGATTCCCAACTTGAATAACTTCAACTAGTTTTAAGCTTAACTAGTGAATGCTTGTCAATGCCTTGAAAATGAAAAGGCACTATACAAGCACCAAGGGTTATTAGCTTTAAGGAATATGTACTCAAGCATAAGATAGGAAAGTTTCAGTAGAAACTGTAGTCCAGATTAAAATGTTTCCCACACATCCTAGGGTGGCTTGTTCCAAATGGATGTGATTAAATGCATAAAAAACAATTGCCGGGGTATTAAAAAAATATAGTATTTCTGCACCCTCACTTCATGAATTCCAAATGAATGGATCTGACTAGCAATCCAAAAACGAGTAAGCAATGACATGGTGTGATGGGATGTTCACCCCACACAGGACTGGAAGGTGGCCAGGCAGGCCAATTAACTCCACAGACTGCACCTGGAGGAGATGCTCGGAAGAGGGATTGATTAATCAGACATGGGGCTCAGCTGGATAGGAACAGGAGGGGCCTATATAAAGCCAGGTAGCTGGCAACAGAAGTAGACTGCAGGGAAGTAGGCTGCAGTCACTTCCTGGGAGGAGTGAGGTGTGTTCAGGGCTATCAAGGGTGGTCCATGGTTACTCCCTGAGAGGAGGGAGTTGGAAGGCTGGCCACAGAGGGAAGCCAGGAAGGTAGGAGAAGAGCAGCAAGGAATGGGAGTGCAGATCTTGACTGCTGATTAGAGGGCCCTGAGCTGGAACCCAGGGTAGAGGTTGGGCCCAGGTTCCCCTACCAGCCACTGGGGACATAGCACAGACCAGGCAGAGGTCAGTGGGCTACCTAGGACAATTTGTTATGGAAAGACTTTGTTACCTCCTGGAAGGGAAACCACGTAGTGACCTGGCCAGAAGGCCAACTCACAAAGAAGAGGCTGCGATTCTTGGAGTGAGAGGGGTCCGCAGGATGAGAGGACAATGAGGAGACACTGCCAGAAGAGGGTGCAATACCTGGCCAGAGCTAATCCCCAGGATGGCCAGGAGGAGGCACTACTAGCCGTGGGTGAACCCCATGGCACATAGAAATATCTAAGAGAAACCAAGGAAAGGAGTGAACCCTATATGGGCATGACTTCCCTAAGAATCCAGTGAGCAGGGGCTATACCTGCAGAAATAAGAAGTGTGTCAAACTTATAATGCTGGGAGCAAGAACATAAAGGAGGACTGCAAGGCAAACTTTTATAGCCCCTCGGCTGATATATCATCTGTTCAACCCAAGAGGTTACAGCATGATAACTATGCAATGCGACAATTTTCCATATGTATAGGATTCCTGTCTACAGATCTCTATATAAAAATCTAGCTATCATGTTCCTCTGTCTGTTAACATGACCAACCACCCTTCCACAACAGAAAAATGTCATTCAGAGTAGCAGAAATCCTTACTGAAAACAATGCAAGTACAGTGATGGAATAGGTGATCCAATAGGTCCCTAGCATACGTAAATTCAATTATTCTGTCTAGGCAGGGTCAGAATGTGGTGGGGGGAATTGCTGGTACTCTTCAGAGCTCTGCCCACAAAATATGTCCCACCCATGTGAGTTGCCAGAATGAGATGCTGCTCACAATAGATTATACAGATATTCAAAATATGGTTGTGTGTACTCTGATCTCCACTGGGCTTCTTGAGCTCCGCTCCTTTTTGATTGGAGAAAAGTAAAGTGGTGGTTTCTCTCACATGTCACCCACTTGTGGCACAAAAGTTATAAGTGACTCATAGTAAATTGTACAGATCTGTGATCTTTCCTCTACTTTCTTATGAGGATGAAATAGACTTAAATCATCATCAGTCATCTGAGTTAACACCTTACTGAGATGAAGGGGCAAGTTAACTATTATTCCAGGCTCTGTGCAGATTCTTTTCTGCTTTAGACACACTTGGCTCACATTTTTGAGGTTTTCTTTACAACGAAAGCAGCTAGACGCTTCCTTTAAAAAAATATGAAAACATATTCTGGACAACAAGATAATAGCTTCAGAGGTACTGGTGCCGTGTATGGATATGTACCAGCTGTTTCCAAGCCCAGTATCTATGGTCAATAGTATTTCAGAGCTCTGAGATCATCAGGCAGATACCACTTTTCTAAGGTCTTGTCTTCACTAGGAAGAAAGATGTTGTCTTACCTCAGGTTAGACAATGGGTAGTAACCAACACAAAATAAAATTTGAATCAAAATATGGCAGTTTTAGTTTAAATATGTGTTAAGAAGTCGAGATAAACCCTAGGATCCCTCCAATTCTTTACCTTGACCCGATACCGTGTGAATGCTACAAATTGCCTTGTCTTCACTAGCATTTCATTTCATGCTAGTTATCACATGTTCGCTAACATAAGGTAAGAACAAACTTTTTTTCTCAGTGTGGACACAACCTTGGTAAGAATTGGGGAAAGGTTAGACAAATGACCTGGTTAGGAAGGATATGAAGATCACTGGGACAAAGGCAGGGATCGTTAATTTCACCTTAACTTAGTGATGGAAAAGATTAGGAGAATAAGGCTACATGGTATCTGACCTTTCTGACTGCAGAAATGACTATTAAAAAAGAACTTCCAGGATACAAAACAACAAAGAAACAATGAAGAGGGGTTTGAAAGGAGGTTCACAGAATTAAATTTAGACTCCAATGGGTGCTGTATTTTGATACTGCTCAGAGGATTTCTACCTAACCACTCCTAGAGTGCAGCAGGACTGGGCAGGGAAACCAGAGCTTGCCTTTACTGCACGTCTGCACTACAAAGTGAAGGTGAGATTATAGCACAGTTAGGTATACCCACACTAACTTTAATCTATCTAGTGCAGGTAACAATAGAAGTGAAGATGTGGTGGCACTTCAGCATGGGTTAACAACGGAATACACACCAGGACCTCAGCAGGCTTGTACTCGGATTGCTAGCCCACACTTAAGTCTGCGCCACCACATCTTCACAAATATTCTTACCTGTGCTACCTAGATTAAAGCTGGTGCACATATGCCTACCCACACTATAACCACACCTTCATTTGCTGTGCAGACATACCCTTAGAGTCACACTGCAGGAGACCTGACAGACCTGAACTATTTTAAGGCTTCCAATTCCATTTCTTAGAAATTTATTGGGGAGGGGAAGGGATGGAGATAAGGTGAGTGTGGGGGTAGAGAGAGAGACGTCTTAAAGGGGGGGAAATATAGTTTTAAGCTGCACACTCTGTTCCCCCTCGGCCCAAATGCCTCTTCATCAGCCGTTATTGGTCTAACAACCAATGTCAAGTCTTGCTTTCTACTGAAAAGCTAAATTAGGTACCCAAATTTAATTCCCAGTTGAAACAGTGTTCAGAGTTGTTGCTGGAGCACAAACTGCTGCTGAATGGGCCATTCAGGCTCATGGGAAACATGGGGTGGGATATGTGAGGTTCTAAGTCCAGAGAACCTAAAAGTGCATAGGGAATTAAATTAGTGTGACAATATATTAGAAATATTAAAGAGAATCTTGTTTAGAACTTGTCCTAACTTTTCTCTTATCCTTTTACTACTAGGAATGACTAATGGAAGGTTGCATACATTCCACAAAATTGCTTTTTTGAAAGACTGAAAAATGTAAATGAATAATCCAGACTCTAGGAAAAATATAGCACTCCAAGGTGTGCATTAGTGCACTACTGGTGCATTTCTCAATTGGTGGGACACACCCAAAGCGTGTCCCAATAGTTTAGCAATACACACCCTGGATGGCATATTGCAATAATAATACATAGCACTGAGTATTTTTGTACATTCAAAGCACTTTAAGACATCCTGTAATTAATTATCACAACACACCGAAGTGGGTAGGTAAATGTTTATGTCCGTTTAGGGGCCTCACTTCTGAAATCAGTCTGATAAAAAAGTATATAGTATTCTCCCGATACCCAAGTGAAGTTACTCATTATTTTTACCCCAACTTTTGAAATAAATGCCTTCTTCCAAAAATGAGGTTAAAATTGACAGATAAAAGAAATCTTCAGGAAGAAGCAGACTTGTAAATTCAATTGCGTCTATGACAGTAAACAGAAAGGATTATGAGACTCCAGTTCCACTCGAGTTGAGGAGCTCTAGTGCATTGAGGGGAACGAGGGTGAGAAAACAGGCGATAGGATAGTGATAGGAGAAGTGAATGGAGAATTTCTTGCATATGTTTTCTGCATATTTCCAAAGATTGGGAGGTGGGAGGGAAATTCCATTGTTACACTACAAACTCTGGTGGTCTGAATAAAATTTAACCCAGACCAGACCCAGCCCTGGTATTGGTTTGCAAGACCAATATCAAATTGATGAAGATTTGCAGACCCAAAACCAATCTCTCATAGTGTATTTACCATGAGGAAATTACATAAGAATAAACCTATAGGTCAGGACTTGTCAGAGTCAGCAGAAAGTTTCCTCAATAGTCTGTAAATACCTAGATAAAATGGAGCACCAGGAAAAGTAGGCTTGCTAGCAATAAAGATGTACCTGAAACTCAGTAGTTGATTCAATGTAAAAAAAAAAAAAAAACGGAGGGAGGGCAAAAGACTGGATGCTTTCCACCTCTCCAAGTGGTGCTAAGATCCAAACCTAACATCAAGACAGTGCTAATATTATACAAGCTTGCTGCACTGCACCAAACTCACAGAACATACTGCACTACTTAAAACACTACCACACTCCCTTCACAAGCAGACTGACACAAAAGGGCCTCCTAAGCGATTTCTAACATTAAGTTACTCATCCCTTGGAGAAATGCACTTGTTTAATCAGCTTAAAAGGGTAGACTATATTACTGTGTTAGCCAATAATTGATATGTGCAGTGTAATACAATGGCATGTAAAACAAACAACCAAAATCATTAGGGGTTTTTTCCCCCATAGAAGCTTCTGTGGCTAAGTTTTATGAGAAAAAAAGTTTACTTCCCTGCCTCATTCACTCTGGGCCCACAAATACTTTCTATTGATAAGTAGGCTCATGGAGTTTTACAGTTAAACACACGATCAGTGGGGCAATAAATAGAATAAATGCCATATTAACTTCAGGAACAGAATAAGCACTTAAATATTTATTATACATCTACCAACTGCTGAACAGTAATGAGAATTTAAATCTGCTTAATCCTAGATTAGAGCATTAGTTCTAGAACTAAGGGCAAAAACTTTTCCCAGTGTCGTCATAATTTTTTTGCTTCTCCCATAAAACTAACATTTATCAGTCAATCCTAGAGTGGGTCTAACTTTCAAGTCTTACTCAAGTATCTAATGCCCAGTGGGACTACATATTGGCTGAGAATACAGAAAAATCGAACAGGTATAAACATGTGTCACACATATACCTTTCACAGTTGTCCAGCTACAGTGTCTTTGGATTATTCCCATCTAGCTCTTGTGGTGCCAATTTGCCCATATATTTGGACTTCATTAGCATCATCTTTAACCTGAGGGCAGTACAACTTCAGCCCAACGTTTGAATCTGATAGTGGCCTACAGCTCAAGATGCAGACTTAGCTATCTTACTAGGAGCATCTCTGCTCAGACTATCCAATGTAAGGAAGGTCACACACAAACCTGTAATACGATTTTTTTTTTTAAATGCCAGTTCCCTGTTTTCCTTAATAATTACTGTAGATCTGTCCGGGACCTGCAGATTATCTAAGGAAGGGCAGTGCGGACCATGCAGATCTGCTGGAAGCAATGCTACTTCCACAGACTACCATGTCCTTCATTTTAAGATTTAAAACCAATGCCAGATGCCAGGCCAGATCGTTCCCCCTTAGGTGCACGGAGGTAAGTGCCAGGGTCAGATAATTTTGTGCTATAAATTGGATAAGGGGCATGACCTAATTATAGCACATGTACATTTCCTGTGCCAGAAGTACCTCCAGTCATATTCCTAACTGTGTCCCATATGGCTTACTTCTGATCTCATTGCAACATGGAAACATTGCTTGGAATCCAGACATCATCTCCAGAGAATGGTCTGATGGTTTAAGCTGTTCTGTGACTTCCACCAAATTGTCATCTTCTCAATCACCTGCATGAAAGCTGACATGTTTACATCTGAATGGGACATAAAATGAAGTTACCTAATTAGTCCTAAATAAGTGATTTTTTTTAAAGCCAAATAATATTTTGTCAGTGATTTCCCTTGGCCATAAAAATAATGAGCACAATAAAACCTTGGTTTCTTTTCTGATTTTAATGTCACACAACCATTTTCTTTCAGCTTATAAATACCTTCTGATATAGTAAACAACACTGGCAGTACTCCACAGACTCTTCCATAGCAATGAACTTGCACTGCCAAAAGCCCTTTCAGCTATTAGGGAATGGGAAGAATCGTGCAGAGCTGAACACTGAGGACAACAATGAAATAGAAGAGCGCAGATGACAAGACTAAATTAAAAGGGAGGGTATTGAGCTGAAAGGGAAGATAAAAACAGGAGAAGGGGAGAAGACAGGTGAGATAGAATGAGAAAAAGAGAGCTATGATAGTGTCACACTACAGCGGTAGCATGGAATTTGTAGGCCATAAAGTCATCGTTCATTTAGGAGAAGGGCAGAATCATCAAAAATCCATTATGTATCCCGAGACAGGGTATTTTGGGATTGAAAAGCACATGGCTTACACAAGTTCCAGTCACATCATTCAGTTAGATAATTATAACCTCCTCCAAAGACCCGGTTTTACTAGAAAACGCTAGCTTGAGATGAGGTCTTGGCCTGCAATAGCTGTGGGCTTAAGTGGCTACACTGACATGGCCAGACTCCTGCTGTGCTGCAGAGATCCCTGACTGCGTAACAGCTCCCTTGGGGAATGCTGTAGCTCAGGGGTGGGCAAACTTTTTGGCCTGAGAGCCACATCACAGTATGGAAATTGTATGGCGGGCCATGAATGCCCGGTGGGGGAGGGGGACTCTATAAGGGATGTTACCGAGGTAGGGGGAGGAGGGACTCATGGAGTGTGACACAGGGGGGAGCTCTACAGGGGCAGTACTGGGAACTCTTAGGGGCCCTGCCGGCAGTGACACCAAGGTGGCTGTATCAGGCACTGCCACGGGTGAAGGCACCCTAGCTGGGACGGGTGCGACCCCTGGGTGGTTTCGAGGCTCTCGAGGGTGGGGCCGTAGGATATCGGAAGGGGACTGAGCGTGCTGCCGCATGGGGGAAGAGGTGGGCTGCCGCGTAGGGGCAGGGTTCCAAGCCCAGAGACAATGCAGTGAAATTGCGCCTGTGCAGTGTGGCTCTGCATGCCAGAAGATGGTGCTCATCAAGGGAATTGTGAGTCGG
>NC_048298.1:246869334-246880245 GCF_013100865.1 Trachemys scripta elegans | reverse complement strand
GTATGGAAATTGTATGGTGGGCCATGAATGCCCGGTGGGGGAGGGGGACTCTATGGGGTGTAGCATGGGGGGCTCTATAAGAGATGTTACCAAGAGGGAGGGGGGACGCATGGGGTGTGGCACGGGGCGGGGCAGGAGCTCTACAGGGTCGGTACCGGGGACTCCTAGGGGCCCTGCCGGCAGTGACACCAAGACGGCCGTACCAGGAACCCTAGCTGGGACAGGTGCGGCCCCTGGGCGGTTTTGAGGCTCTTGAGGGTGGGGCTGTAGGAGACTGGGAGGGGACTGGGCATGCTGCCACGTAGTGGGGGGCTGCTGCGTAGGGGCAGGGTTCCTATCCCAGAAACAGTGCGGTGATGTCGTGCCTGCAGTGTGGCTCTTTGTGCTGGAAGATGGTGATCATCAAGGGAATTGAGAGTTGGTGCCTGGGGAGCGCCGGGTGGGCAGAGCAGAGCAAGTCCCCGACCCCACTCCCTGGCGGGAGTGCCGGGTGGGCGGAGTGGGGCAAGCTCCTGACCCCACTTCCCGGCGGGAGCACTGGGTGGACGGAGCAGGGCAAGCCCCCGACCCCCTCCCCAGTGGGAGCTCGACAACCGGATAAAAACGTCTGGCGGGCCGGAGTTTGCCCACCCCTGCTATAGCTGCACAACATTCAGCAGCCTTGAAGCTACTCTACGTTAGTCCCTGAGACTAAACCAGTCCCCTGAAACCTGAGGATCAAGGAATCACAGCCACCTTTATGATTCCATGAGCAGCACCAGGCACTAAACAGCTGGTGCCAACCTCTCTCATATGTGGTAACTGAAATAAAACAAATTATACTTTTTTAAAATTCAAAAAATTGCAAGAAAGGGAGAAGTACTTTCCCATCCACTATCATCACCACTATTTTTTATCATTTGGCTCCCAGTCTGCTTCCACTGCCAGTTTATAGCCTTGATCCAAATCTTCAAAGTAATAAATGGATCAGGTCCCAGCTACTTGAGACTGCCTCTCCATCTATTAACCACTAGACAGTTGCACACCTCTGCAGACCACAAAGACAAGAATAAAGCACAGCAGAGACGGAGGCAATGCATTCTGAGTTGTGAGGATCTGGCTGTAGAATGAATTTCCAGGACATTAGCTGAAACCAGACTCGAACCACCTCTAGAAAACACTGCAAAACCTTTCTTTCTGATTGATAGATTTTCCACATAACAAGAACAACATTTACACCATCCACTTCTTTCCTGCTTGCCCCAAAAAAACAAAACACACCTACAGAGCTTTATATAGCTTGAAAAGGCAAAAGTGACACCAGATACTCTGATGTCCTCCAGGCAATCTAGTGTATATGGAAGGCACTCATTCTACAGTGAAGGGCAGCAGTATTACATACTAGATAGCATATAGTAGCACCCAGGTACCCCAGTCAGGGATAAAGGCCCTACAATGCAAGATGCTGTACAAACGAAGTAAAAAAGACAACCCCTGCCCTAAAGGGCTTACATTCTAGGTTAATGACAAGATACAACTGGTAGATAAAATAAATGCACCAGAAATTTCCAGGGTTTCCATTATTAGTTATGTGTAAAACTCAAAAGGAAATAGCATAAAAATACTAGCCTTGAACACTGAGTCAATGGTTAGGGAACCAAGAGAGTATTGCCTAAAAGGTGCTGTGACAAAGCTGGCTACCTTCAGTGCAAGTACAGGTTGAGTCTAAATACTGGAGGTGTCTGAGGCCTAGTTACCAGACAAAGGAAACCATGAATGTGTTATGTGCTGAGCAGTTTCCAGCATCAATGAAGCCTTCAAATTTCTTCTACTGTATATATGCAGTCAAGGGACATACTGTCCCAGTCAGTTTCCTATAATGTTCTTGGTATTATCACCAAAATCTCTGTTTGCTATGGGACCAGAAATTGATGTGATCACACAAAGCATCCAAATGACTGGCCACTTATAACACTGTTATGTCCTCATTGCTTCAATACTGATGCCAAAACAAGCCTGGCTTTTTAATTTTCCATAGCATGGGACAGCCAGCCTGTGAGCGCTGCATATAAAGGTACAATAACACAAAGTAAATCTAGAAAAAAGATGGTTGGTTACCCAAGAAGAGAGATCTGAAATTGAAAAAGAAAAGATTTTTTGTAGTTTTCCATCATTTTTTAAATGAAGATAAAAATCTTCTAAACTGTAGTAAACTTTTTGCATTTTTAAAAACAACTTTGAGTCACTAAAATGATATTGCAACATCTTCTACAACCCCCCCAAGAAGAGTAACTAGAATGCGAACTATATGAAACAGTTACACCCTCTGCTGGAACAACTCAAACCGAATTCACTACAATTTTCACAGCAAGACAATTCTCATACGTCAACAGGAAGCTGTCAGAATTTTTTCAGGCCTGTCATTTTAACTTTTTCCTCATTAGAAAGTGGTCATTGAGGTCAGCAAGATTCAGTCTTCTTGGAAGGACAATGAACACTAACTGGATAGGTACAGCCAATTGTTCAGCTTAACAGCTACCCACAGGTGTCCTGCCTGAAAAGGCCATTCATCAGCCAGTACGGCTGCTCTATTGTGGAGTCAAAAATATACCAAACTATTTTTGTCCACTGTAAATTGGCGTCATGAAATGTTCCATCAAGGTTAATGGCTTCATCTTCCAAGGTGCCAAAGCAAATCAGGCATAAGAGTTAGATTTCCTTTTATCTTCAGGGAACCGGAATCTCTGCCACTAGAAAGGAGACAGTTCAATAGCGACTTTTTTTTGCATTCCAGTGTAATCACCCTTTTATGTCAGATGTGTAAAGTAATAAAGTAGCAATAAATAACATGTTTATTTTAATGCACAAGTTTATGCCTACTGTGTATGATCCATACACATAAAAGTGTGTTATCATAAAAGCTTAAGACAGCTTCCTACTAATAAAAGTAATCTTATCCTGGACCAAGAATCTCCCAAAGAGTTGGATTTTATTAGTCAAGGTAACAGTTATTACTAAGTTAACAAGAAACACCCACTAGTTATTACACTCAACTACTATATTCAATAGTCAAATATTAAAGGGGAAAAAAACGTCAAAACATCCAAATGGTCTCTCAAAGTTCTTTTAATGGTAAATTGCTCTAAAAACAAAACAAAACATTGCTTATGGCCCTCACTCTCCCCCCACTTTTTTCTCCCTACCCCTTTTTCCTACCCTTCCTTTTTATAGACTTCATCATCCTGCGCTCTTGTTTCTCCTACAGGTCAGAAAAGCTCTTGAGCATAAAAGAGCTACAAAATATTTTGGTGTACACTGGACTGCATCCACAGCTGTAGCAAGCTCACATGCAGCTGAGGAGAGGAGAGAGAAATGTGGATCTAAGCGTAACTTTCAGCCTTCCTGTGATCCCAGGGCTTCTGAGAACCATTTCAGCTTTAAAGTTCATAAGAACCACTGGGCTGGCTGATGGTCAGATGGAGTGTCATGCACACTCACCCTGCCTCGCCCCGCCCTATCCTGACATGCTTTCTCTGCAGAGGAGATAGGGGAGAAAAGAGTGGACATAGCATCTATATCCCTCCCCCACCTCCACCCCAAGGATTCCCCTACATCAGGGGTCGGCAACCTCTGGCACGCGGTTCACAGGGTAAGCACCCTGGCGTTCCGGGCCAGTTTGTTGACCTGCCGCGTCCGCAGGTCCTGCCAATCGTGGCTCCCACTGGCCGTGGTTCACCACTCCAGGCCAATGGGGACGGTGGGCCGAGGGATGTGCTGGCCGCCACTGCCCACAGCCCCCATTGGCCTGGAGCAGCAAACTGCGGCCAGTGGGAGCCGTGATCGGCCGAACCTGCAGATGCGGTAGGTAAACAAACTGGCCTGGCCTGCCAGGGTGCTTAGCCTGGCATGCCGCATGCCAGAGGTTGCTGACCCCTGCCCTACATTCTGGGAATCTTTGGTACTCTTTAGGGATTCTCTCGGCATAACCAATATAGCTATAAATTCTTGGGTGATTCAGGAAACAAGAGTGCTGCTGGACTGTAGAATGGGTATGGGAAGGAGAGAGGAAGGAGGGAAATGAATTAAAGGTTACCATCATTTTGTTTTAAAGAAAGATCTTCCAGAAGTTCCACAGCTCCGGTGCCCTCAGTCCTTCTCTTATGTATATTTTGGAGATTTTTTTTTTATTGCTTCATGGGGAAGGAGAAGCCAAGGCAGCACCTCTGCTGGACAAGAGCTTGAAAATTCTGGGCACAGGAGCCAATCAGAGCAGAGTGATTTATAGAGCCAGAAGAGAGAGATTTGCATGTTCCCCTATTATGATTAATGAAAGTTAACCACACAAATCCTTGTAACTCACTAGACTAATCATGGCTTTTAGCGAATCAGAATTCAAGGATTTGCATTCTGTACTGTTACTGAAAAATAACTAGAGCTGGTTGAATAATAAAAATGTTAAAGAATCACTTTTGGTATGAATGAAATTGGTGAGGTTTGTGCCAATGTTACTGGCTCTAGATAACTGGATGACTGCCAGGTATTCCAGATGATGTTTCAGGAATCCCCCAAATGTCCAGCATTTTAGTATTAAAATAATTTAACACAAAATCTGTATCGAATGTGTTTGTTACTATTGTCATTCTCCTTTTTACAAGAGTTTCAGTCATCCTATCAAGGAACATAAAAAACAACAAGATTTAGGTGACCAGTCACACACTACAACCTCCATCCAACATTGCTCTGCCTGGTGCACTTTGCAGGATTAGAATATAAAAAACCCACATTTGCATAAACTCTTTGGCAAATACACAAACAGTGAAGATATTTACAAAAATCAGGATCTGCATGTAAACAATTAGCAAACAGAAAAAAAGAGAGATTTGCATTCAGTATTATTCGTGTTTAATTCAATCAACTCTATAATAACCATACAGTAACTATGTAAATCAGAAACTCAAACCAATCAGAGTGCGGGAAATGACACAACTGGGGAAAAAAATTTACAGCTATACAATCAATAATGGTACAGCATTGCTGCACTCTAATTGACTGTGTCTATTCCATTTCAGTAGAATATGCTATAATTTATACCAGAGACAGTTAAAAGATGTGTTTGAATATTTACCTCCCACTATGCAGCAAGCAGGTAAAGGCAACAGGGAAGCTAACAATAGACACAATACATATTGAATTTATTTCTTATTTTTCTGCATTTCATTTGTTCTCTTTTCTCTCTCCTTATGGGAGAAACAGAATCATCATAATTTTTTTCCAATTCAGCTTGGTTTTTTTTAAATGTCCCTTGAAATGGAACCTTTAGATAAATTGCAACCAGTCCAAACTGCAAATGTTTATCTTTCCCTCTGCACTGGAACACTGGAGGTCAGAGTGCGATCACTATGCCCTCTTCAAACACAACAGAATGAAAAACAGATAACCTCAGTGTGTGTGGAGTGCATAGAGGGTGAGAGGGCTAGTTTCAACTGTTTCAACTATTAATCTGAGGTCTTGTCTGCAGCACTGAAGGTTTGTTCCAACTACAGCCGAACAGTGATCAGCAACCAGGTTAGCTACAGCACTACAACCCCTAGTGTAGACAAGCAAAAACACCATTTGCACTGGTGGAGCTTAATCCCGTTTCAAACAAAGTAAATCCTACTGGAGCATATACTGGCTTTGCCTGTGTATGCTAGAGATTGTATTACTGTAGCTCAGGGGTCGGCAACCAGAAGTGGTGTGCCGAGTCTTCATTTATTCACTCTGATTTAAGGTTTTGTGTGCCAGTAATATATTTTAACGTTTTTAGAAGGTCTCTTGCTATAAGTCTATAATATATAACTAAACTATTGTTGTATGTAAAGTAAATAAGGTTTTTAAAATGTTTCAGAAGCTTCATTTAAAATTAAATTAAAATGCAGAGCGCCCCCAGACTGGTGACCAGGACCCGGGCAGTGTGAGTGCCACTGAAAATCAGCTCGTGTGCCACCTTTGGCACGCGTGCCATAGGTTGCCTACCCCTGCTGTAGCTAAAGGCTAATCACCAGTGGCTGTAATTGGAGCAAAACTCCAGTGTAGACATGGCCTAAGGATTATTATTACTACATCTGAAACAAGACCAATATAAGAAAGAGGTAAAATTTTCAAAGGTTTATAAGTGAGTTAGGGGCCTAAGTCTCATTTCCAATTGTTACTTAGATGGTTAGGGACATATTTTAAAGGTATGTAAGTGCCTATTGATGCAGATAGGTTCTTTTGAAAATCCCAAAGGTGCACCTAGGTGTCTAACTCCCATTGATTTCAAAGGAATCATTGACAAGACCCAGTATCTACACTAACCACTCATTCTCTGGCAACTGCCCAAGAGGAACATGCCAACATTGAGAACAGATGATTAGCCGCACTATTTTGCTGGAGTTTTTTGTACATTTCTGCCAGGAGTGGAAAGATATGGATCCCACAGTCTCTCTCCCCTCACCACAACCTGAATTTCTGTGCTGATAATTTCTTAGGTTCTCTTCTTTGATAATCGGCAGGTGGTAATGTACTTTATCTCAGTAACACCTGAAACTTAAGATATGTTTACATCTTGGTATGGATTTCATACAAGAAATACCAAGCATATCAGCAAAATATCCAGTCAGAGATCTCCCTTCCGGTAGCTGAATTAACTAGGGCTGTGTTATGATAGGATGGAAATTTGACCTTTATCTTGTTTCATTATTTATAGTCACACATTTGAAGTACATCAAAAGAGTTCTTTGGTTGTAGTTAGTTCTTCATTTATAGATGAAATTTAATGCAAAATGGAAACTAGGAAGCATGAGAAACTGTCATTTGTGTCTTCTTTTGAAATGAACTATATTTTATTAGTCAAAAATCTGTTAGCTTCTTCTGCTCTATTAGTTCTAGGAGCTCCTACCATAAGTTCATATTGTAAATCAGGATAAGATAAATCCTGATTTTTCCAAACAGTTTATAGTACATATTTTGCATGTGTGTCCATGCATCATATGTTGTTTTTGTGTACAAATCCTGCACCAATAAACCAGATTGCTGTAGGGATAGGCAGGACAGGGGAACCTCTTGCCTTCCTCTGAGTCTTTGAAATAATGGAAGGGTTAAGCTTTTCTAAGAATGATGCAAAAGCAGATGCTATTATAGGGAATCCTTTATGTATTTTTACATGAATTCTAAAGTATACTCTAATAACCTAATTCCACTCATTGGGCAAGTTGAACAAGATTCCTCAAGCTTAATTTTTTTCCATCTAGTTAGCCCTATGGGTGAGAGTTTGCATAATTGTCATAAGTGTGCTCCAGTAGGTTTATATGGGGGGGTAGGCAGAGGAGAGTGAAACTGTCTACAATGCAGGAGTGGATTTACCTTTAAACACACTGTGTGGTGGCACGGGTCCCCCAACAACAGGGTGGGCCCCAAAATGTGGCACCGCAGCAGGGCTCAGGCAGGCAGGCTGCCTGCATGCCGTGGCCGGTGGCCCCATGCCAGTCCCGGAAGTGCTCTGCTGTTGGCATGTCTCTGTGCGCCCCTGGCGGGGGTGAGACAGCTCCACGCACTGCTCCCGCCCCGGGCAGGGCACGGAGACCCACTGCCTTCTCCCTCTCAAGGGATGCGCAGAAGCGTGCCAGCAGCAGGGCTAAGGCAGCTCCCTGCCCACTCTGCCTCCCTCCCTCCGCGGCCGGCATGTCCCTGTGGCTCCTTCGGGGGGGATGTCTCGGCACGTTGTCCCCGCCCTGAGCGCCAACTCTGTGGCTCCAAATTGGCCGGGAACTGCAGCCAATGAGAGCTCCGGGGGCGGCACCTGCAGTCAGCAGCATGCGGAGACACCCTCCCCCGCCCACCTAGGAGCTGCTGCCTGGGGGGGGGGGGTGACGGTCGCTTTGGGAGCTAAGCTGCCCGAGGTAAACGCTGCCTCCCTGCCCCCCTCTTGCACTCCAACCTGATACCCCTCCCAGAGCCCCACCCAAACTTCGTCCCAGAGCCCACACCCCTCACACACCCTAACCTCCTGTCCCACCGCAGAGCCCAGACCCAAACTTCCTTCCAGAGCCCGCACTCCTCATCCCTTCCAACCCCCCAACCCCCTGCCCCATCCCAGAGCCCACACCCTGCACCCAAACTTCCTGCCAGAGCCCACAACTCTCACACCCTCCTACACCCCAATCCCCTGCCCCAATCAAGGTACTTCACTTTATCTTCATTTACTTCCTATTACTTATAATATAGGAGGAGGATGAAGAAAAAAAAAGAATGAAAAAAGCGGGTTGGGGGGAGAGATAAGAGAGAATGTTCTTTTTCTTGGCTGGGCCCCGAGGGGTGTGTGTGAAAATGAAGCTGAGCACAGGACCCCACTAACTCTAACTCCACCACTGCTACAATGGCCTCTTTGGCACACTTTTCCCCCTCTTTCTAGTTGATAATGAAGCATTTCCCAACACTTCTTAAACTGGTAACAATCTCAGTAGAAGAGCAAAACTGTATGCCCGAAGACTTTCCATTTTATAATATACATTTTACTAGCATTGAAAAATGTGGTCTCTATTCCTTTCCCAAAGTGATCTCTCTCAGACAAAATAAGATGATGCTTTAGTGTCATTTTAAAAATTATTGCTGATATTACATCAGCACTCAACACATTCTCAGGGGACAAAGAAATACTGTGGAAAGTTGTCATATGTCAGCTGGAGACTTTTTACAACGCATTAGTCATTAGTCCCAAGACTACCTAAAATTCTGAACCTTCATTGGAACACATCCCCAGCAATCCATTCCATGTCACCAGAAGCCACAGAGTGGATGACAAACTTGGACATCACTCTTTAATGTTGCCTTTTAAGGAACTGTAAGAGGGAAGAAGATAACACTGACATAACTGGAGGGACCTGTTACCATGCCCTTCACTCGCAGTTGGGTACCATGATTTGTTTGGATCACTTGTAGCCACAGTTTAAAAAAAGTTTTATATAAAATTTTAAAAGGTACATTGTTCAAAATACAATTAAATGAAGGGTCACATTTCACATAAGATTCAATAACAGTAGCATTGGGGGAGGAAGAAAAGAAAAGAAAAAAGAAAAGCATTTAGAACCATGAAAAACCTCAAGAAAACCTTACATTGGGACAATAAAAGACAAGATATAGAAATATTTTCTTTAAATATATGGCTAACTGGATATATAATTCCTGAATTTACCACTGATAACACTGCAAAAATAAAGAAGTTGTCTAATAGTATCTAATTCTGAGATCTTTAAAAATTTATTCAAACTCACATTGCTAATTTCTAGCCAGATGTGTCATTTGTTACAAATATTCATAGATTTCACAGCCAGAAGGGACCATTGTGGTCATCTAGTCTGACCTTCTGAATAACACAGGCCACAGAACTTCCCCTGTTTATGCATCCATATTTGCCCAGTCCTGCCTTGTGATGCATGTGCTTGGACCCCTGCGCCTCCATGGGGCTCCGTATGTGCACGGAGGTCCCTCTGCATGGAGACCATTGCACAACTGGGGACACTGTTGGTATTTTCAATAGATTCAGACTAGGTAAAATTGAAGTACTGGTGAGCTGAACAAGAGCTTCTGTACCTGACTCACTATTTTCTTCAAAAGTCACTTTACTAGACAGAAAAGTCTTAGCTCTGTCGAAATTTAAGAAAAAAATTGTTCTTCTCGTCTTTACTACAGTGAAGTTTGGAAGAGAACAAAAAGTGAGGACTTAAAACCTAAGGATAGAAATTCTGCTCATGAGAGCATAAATGCCACTCTCTGAGCTTGTGTGGGCTTGTTGATCTATCAGCAAATAAACTAACCTTTTTGTTTACCAAAATATTTTAAAAGATTTTTTTTGCTTTTGCAACAAATAGATTGCCCACACAAAAAGAGAACTCATGCACATGCTGGGCCTTGCTGAATGCAGTTGCAATACACTCGTTAGGAGTATAAAACAGGTTAGCAGCTATTTGAAGGGTGGATTTGAGTCCCAGAAGAGTACAGCTGTCTTGGTGAGTCATGGATGGAAGTCAAGTATCAGAGGGATAGCCGTGTTAGTCTGAATCTGTAAAAAGCAACAGAGGGTCCTGTGGCACCTTTGATGCAGATGCTTGCATTTGAAGAAGTGAGGTTCTTACCCACGAAAGCTTATGCTCCCAATACTGCTGTTAGTCTCAAAGGTGCCACAGGACCCTCTGTTGCTTTTTATGGATGGAAGTGCAGCTGCTAATGTAGATGGGTCATAGACCCACTGATGGCAGTAATGAGGTATTGTAGCACTTTAAGGACAGTAGGGGACGTCTCAGAGGCCAGGTTACCTCATTCCAGGAGTTCTGGGGCAGACAGAAACCCAGGGAATGACAAAGGCAGACAGGAAGTAATCCCAGGGTAACAGTTGGTGTCTGAAAACCACAAGCCATTGTTCCTTTTAGGGTACAAGAGCATTGTAATTTAGGACAAAGGAGGGCTCTCCTCTCTCAACCAACCAGGAAAAATTCTGGAGAGGGGGAAGGCAGCATATAATCTGCCTCTTGCTTCTTAACACCAGGAGATACTGGTAAGAACAGGAGTGCTGGTTATCATCTCCCAAACTAGGGAGAATGAGACTGAATTGTTTTGACTCTGCTGCCAAACTGCAGAGGATGAGCATTGGGAAAATTGCACCGAAATAGAGATGCTTGGGGAGACAGCGATGTTCTGTTGTGAAGGGTTTTGTTTCAAGCTTTGTTTATTTAAGATGCTTTGCAGTCAATTTGGACAGAGCTGGGTGGAAGCAACTTCAAGGGCCAGCTGAGAGCAGCTGTCTCAGGGTCTCAGCATGATACAATGGCTTTGATGATGAGAATTGATGTCTTCTGTAAAGCTCTCAGGAGCTGATGGCTGTTCTCCACTCAGGACAGGGTACTATAGCCTCTCACT
>NC_048298.1:246836753-246864334 GCF_013100865.1 Trachemys scripta elegans | reverse complement strand
GCTGAATGATGGGCTGTCACTACGTCCCATGGGGGTCTCCGCCAGCCGCCCTATCACCATGACAGGGAGAGACACTGCCCCCACCCACCTCAAGAGTGAGGCTCCAGATACCCCCCCAGTACACACACACGCACCCCAGGGTGAATATGCAAGTGTATAATTAGGGAAAGTAAATAAGGCAGTGATCTACTCTGCTTGATAACAGGCAGAGCAATCATGGAACACATAGGGTCTTAGAGGTGTGAATAGAGCAGTGCACTGCCCACCTTCCATATGACTGTAACTAATGCAAAAGTGGTACTAGTTCTTCTGACAAATTTCACAAAAAATTGTCAGCTTGTTTTGGGCACTTGCCCACCTAAAATTTCACTTATTTACAGTATTTTAGCAAGCCATGTATTCTGATCAAGAAATGTGCAAAAATAAACTTTTGCTAAAATATTATTCTTGTGCAATTCTGAATGGAGGTGTCCATATTTTAAATGTTTTGACTGCGGATTGATAGACGGGAGAAGAAGAGAGAGAGGAACAAAAACAAGATTTAAATTAGATATACATGTTGTGGATACTGTATATACCTAGACAGAATGTGATGTACACCATCTCAAATGTTCTTACATTTACGCTGGCTCAATAATTAATGATATAAAAATAGTTTAGAAATAGTTAAGAGCAATGGGGCCCTTGCTAGCAGTGACCCTCTCTGAAGAGCTTTCATATTCCACTGGAAAGAATAAGAGCAATTTTTTTAAGCAAACACAAGGAGATCTGCTCAGCTTTATTTATTGATTTTTTTTCCTGGGACCTTCTATAAAATAAATTAAATAAAAAAATACCACTTACCAGGTCACTGTAACATTATCTCTTTATTATCCACTTACCACTTTTCTACCCTCTTTCAATGTTTCCTGTGCTCCTCCATTTTTCTAGTCTCATTTATATCTACTAACATTGCTAATTAAACATTTCAGACACCCAGTTAAGTAACCCACCAAAAAGCAACATGAACATAAAGTCAATAATGTGACAATTAACCTATTGTGTTAATGTTGGTTATCTACATGAAATTTCTATCATTCTAGTATGCTAAGAATTCTTGTTTGTAGTCATTGTTGCAGCACCTGAATTCATTCATTTCTTAAAACAAAGTATATTAGAAATATTTTAGAGATGAGTTTTTAAAGATGTTAAACATTATGTTTAGTACTCCTCTCTCTGTAAAGTCAGGTGCCTTATTTATTCTGAGTTCAAATGTACAAGGCTAAGAGGCGACCACAAAAGCTTTTTAAAGTGGCCTAAAATAGCTAATCTGTACTTTAAAATATCACAGTGTTAAGGTTCAATGTCTTGGGACTTTCCAGAGCTTCATGCAAGTGCATGGAATGCTTCCATTTCTATCCCTGCAGAGATTTAATCTTGGACAATAAACCTGTCATTGATAGGGTGACCAGCTCACACAGGTGAAATATCGGGACGCGGGGGGGGGGGGAAGAGGGGGGGGGGAAAAAAAAAAAAAAAAAGCCAGCGGCGGAAAAAAAAAAAAAGGCCGTCGGAGCTCCACGCCCCGCTCCCCCCAACCCCCGCACCAGCTTGCCTCCGCTCCATCTCCACCTCCTCCTTCCCTACAGCGGAAAAACAAACAAACAAACCAACCAACCCCAAAAAAATTGCCGCTGGAGCTCCACGGCCGCCCCCCCCGCTTGCCTCTGCTCTGTCTCCAGCTCCCCCCTCCCTCCAGCACTTGCGCCGCCATACAGCTGATCAGTGCAAGCCTGGGAGGGAGGGGGGAGGAGGAGGAATGCGGCGTGCTTGGGGAAGAGGCGGGGCCAGGGCGGGGATTTGGGGAGGGATCCAATGGGGCAGTGAGGGGGCGGGGCTGGGGGCGTGGGGCCAGGGGGGAGATTTGGGGAGGGATCCAATGGGGGAAGGAGGAGGTGGAGTCGGGGCGGGGGGGTCATGAGCCCCCTCCGGGCTCTGCTCCACTTGAGGGTGGAGGCAAAATATCGGGACAATTCGCGTCCCGACCAAAGGTAGGTCGGGACGCGGGACAAATAAGCAAATATCGGGACAGTCCCGATAAAATCGGGACATCTGGTCACCTTAGTCACTGATCTTGTTTTGAATATTTTTGTAAACACAGCAGGTCAAGTTTCAGAGTGGTAGCCATGTTAGTCTGTATCAGCAAAAACAATGAGGGGTACTTGTTAGCTAGTTTTTAGTTAGTCTCTAAGGTGCCACAAGTACTCCTCGTTGTTTTTGTTACAGCAGGTCAAGTTACTGGGGGGGAGGGGATTAGGGAGAATTCAACATTTTGACAAAAGGTAAATCATTTCTGGCAGGCTGACATTTATGTGCCAGCTAAGTGAATCTGCTCAAAGGTTTGGTGAATCAGTACTTCTAGCAGACATGGATTAGTGGGCAGATGAGATGGCCAAAAGTGCATAAATACAATTCATCATATGCTTCAGACAACTATCACATGGTTATTACATGGTTATCACATCCACACATGTGGTACATCTACAGATGTTTACTTACCCACTCTCACACAATTATATATAACTCTGTAATCAGCGCTGCTATTCAGTGGGTTACTTAAATGAACATCTGACGGTAGTTACAAGTGGTGGTAGAAAGAAATGAGACACAGAGAGAAAATGGAGGAACACAGGAAGAAATTCATCACATGAAAGATAGAAATAAAAAGGGTAGAAATGAGATAAGTATACTGAAGAGGAGAAAGAAACTGGCATACTGGTCAATCACAGGATGACTGAGCCACCAATGTGATGCAGCTGTGAAAAAGGCTAATACAGTCCTAGGATGTATCAGGCTAGGTATTTCCAGTAGAAATAGGCAAGTTTCATTACTATTATACGATGCTTTGGTGAGACCTCATCTGGAATACCGTGTGCAGTTCTGGTTTCCCGTGCTTAAGAAAGATGAACTGAAACTGGATCAGGTGTAGACAAGTACTACCAGAATGATCTGAGGAATGGAAATCTACTTTAACACAAGAGGGGATTTAAGGAGCTTGGTTTGTTGTGCCTAACCAAAGGCTGAGGGGAGATATGACTGCTCTCTATAAATACATCAGAGGGATAAACAACAGGGAGAGAAAGGAGTTATTTAAGTTAAGGGCCAGTGTTGGCACAAGAACAAATGGATATAAGCTGCCCATCAATAAATTTAGGCTTGAAATTACACAAAGGTCTCCAAGTATTAGAGGAGTGAAGTTCTGGAACAGCCTTCCAAAGGCAGCAGTGGAGCAAAAAAAAACCTAACTGGTTTCAAGACTGAGCTTGACAAGTTTGTAGAGGGGATCATATGACGAGACTACCTACAATGGCATGTAGCCAATATGTAACTGCTAGCAGCAAATATCTCTTATGGCCAGAGATAGGACAGTAGCTGGGGAGACCTCTTAGTTACTACACAGAATTTCTCAGGTGTCTGGCTGGTGAGTCTCACCCACATGCTCAGGGTCTAACTGATCACCATATTTGGGGTTGAAAAGGAATTTTCCCCCAGGTCAAATTGGCAGAGACCCTTAAGGTATTTCGCCTTCTTTTGCAGCATGGGGCCAGTCACTTGCAAGTTTAAAGGGGAGTAAATGGTGGATCCTTTGTAACTTGAAGTCTTTAAAACCGTGGTGGGCAACCTGCAGCCCGCGGGCCGCACGTTGCCCATCGGGGTAATCCACTGGCAGGCCTTGAGACAGTTTGTTTACATTGACATCCATTCCTGGCCAGTGGGAGCTGCCGCCACTTCCTGCAAATTGCCCAGCACTGCTTTAAATCATTATTTGAGGACTTCAATAACTCAGCCAGAGGTTATGGGTCCATTGCAGGAATGGGTGGATGAAGTTCTGTGGCCTGCCATGTGCAGGAGGACAGTAGATGATAATGATGGTCCCTTCTGGCCTTAGGAATCTATATATGTAGTATATATTGCATTCAGAGAAGCCACCAGACCTCGGATGCAAGAACAGAACTGAACTATGCTGTCTCAGGGACTGTCCCCTTTCTCAAAATACTGTCATGAGTTGAATGAAACCTTGTTATTGATGGAGTTAAAACCTCATTTAACTAAAATGTGAATGCACAATTACCACTACCTTAAGTGAAGAAACACTTATGGGGCCACACCTAAAACACAGCCTACGAGAGTTTGCTCAAAAAACAGTACCACAAAGGCAGAGGGACTTTTTTTGGCTGAGTATTGTTTTTTGAGTATTTGGTTTTTTTTGGCTGAGTATTGTGCAGAGAGAGAGAGAGAGAGAGAGAAGAAAAAAAAACCATACAGAACCTGATAACAGACAAGAACAGAGAGCCAAGCAGTATCTGGTAAGCACAGTCTGAACCTGGAAAAAGATAGAGAGAGAACTTTTGGGTCTAACGTTGACTAAAGAGACTTGGGGCTGCAAGCTAAGAAACTGCTCATTTGTTCTGGTTTCTCCTGTGTTTGGAGAAGCAGGAATTTGTGCATTCTTTGTAACAAACAAGATTGCATCAAAAGAGAATAGCAGACTACCACCAATTTCTCCTACCTGGAACATTACCATGACCCCGAACTTTGACTAGTCACTCAGGTCAAAAAGGTGCAACAATATACTATACCATAATGCACTGAGCTAACAGGAAACCTCATACAGGCCCTGCTCAAACCCAGAGGGAGCTAGATAACCATAAGGATAGGGACAGTGGGGTTAAAAAAAATAGAAGGGGGTTATAACTACTTGAATTGGCATTTTGTTACTTTGGGTTATTAAAATGCTTAATAACAACTTATACAGTAGAACCTGTAATGAGTAACAAACTGACCAATCAACCACACACCTCATTTGGAATCGGAAGTATGCAATCAGGCAGCAGCAGAGACCAAAAAAAGCAATTACAGTACAGTACTGTGTTAAATGTAAACTACTAAAAAAATAAAGGGAAAGTTTAAAAAGAAGATTTGTCAAGGTAAGGAAACTGTTTCTGTGCTTGTTTAATTTAAATTAAGATGGTTAAAAGCGGCATTTTTCTTCTGCATAGTAAAGTTTCAAAGCTGTTAAGTCAATGTTTGGTTGTAAACTTTGAAACAACCAACATACTGTTTTGTTCAGAGTTACAAATGACCTCCATTCCCGAGGTGTTCATAACTCTGAGGTTCTACTGTAATAATAATAATAAATAATAATAATAATAATGTTAGGCTTATGAAGTGATATAGTACTAATTGACAACACAGATAGGCCAGACCAAATGTGCAGCTTATGCCCATCTCCAAATAATTATACAATGCTTATTTGAATTTCTAATAAGGGAAAACAGAAATCTGTGTAATTATAACACTTACAATCTCAAACACTAGAAAAACAAAACAATACAATTTATCTAATTAGATCAAATAAATAATTCAAAATGCAGCCTCTTCCTGTGAGAAATGGAGTCACAATAAGTAACACTGACCTTTATGATGATATGGAATAGCCTCAGTCAGTTATGAAGGCTAAAGAAATACCATGTGATTTTGACCACAGTAACACTCTAGCCCAGCTCAAACCTTGAAATGCACCACACAAAGCAGCATCGGCATTTTTGCAGACAAACTGGGCACAGCTTAGACAATATTTTTCACTGACACAAACATTTCAAACAAATAACTACATTCACCAAAATAGCTCACTCTTTAAAGTTTTTCTTTTGAAGAAAATACTGCAGACAGCTCTCGATGCAATCCTATTTTGGCTCAAGCTCCTGCTAAACTATGTCATGTCCTGAGGCATCACATCAGATAATAGTTTGGTGTAACAGAGCTATGCAATAACAAATTGAGAAGCCCTTAAAAAAAAAAAAAGCAGCAGATCCAATGAGTAGGAAGCAGAATTATTCCTCCTGACTCCTAGGTACATAAAAGATGGTCTCTGTCTCATTTACTGGGCTAACTGCACCTTTGACTTTTCTAAGTCTCTTTGAGTGCAGGCTTCAGATCATCTCCTTTGTCAGGGTGGGATCATGTGACCCTCTCACTCTCACATCAAGCCTTGGGCAGAAATCCTCTGCAATCAACCGCGATTCCCTCAGCAGGTCTGACTTAGCTTCAGTACCTTCACTTTTCTTCCTTCCAGGAGCAATGGTCACCAGGGCCGACCCTAGACCAAATGGCCCCCCAGGCGGGGAGCATCTTTGGCGCCCCTCCCGTCCATTTGTTAAATCTTAGAATACCTTATTTTTTATTGCATTTGTAGCCCATTTCACGACATGCATGCATGATTGATCTAGGGTTGCCAGGCATCTGGTTTTCAACTGGAAAAGGGACCCTGGCGGCTCTGGTCAGCACCACTTACCGGGCCGTTAAAAGTTTGGGCAGCGGTGCAGCGGGGCTAACGCAGGCTCCCTGCCGCCCTGGCTCTGTGCAGCTCCCTGGAAGCTGCCAGCATGTCTGGCCCCTAGGCGCAGGGATGATTAGGGAAGCTCCACATGCTGCCCCCGCCGCCAGCGCTGGCTCCGCAGCGACCATTGGCCGTGGTTCCGTCAATGGGAGCTGTGGGAGTGGCACCTGTGGGGGTGGGCAGCACGCACCGTGCAGAGCCGCCTGGCCATGCCTCCACCGAACTTGAGGTAAGCGCCGCCGCGCCGGAGCCCACACCCCGAAGCCCCTGCCCCAGGTTGGAACTTCCTCCCAGACCCTGCACTTTGAACCCCCTGCCCCAGGTCAGAACCTCCTCCTGCACCCTAACTCCCTCCCAGACCCTGCACCCCCACCCCATCCCCTGGCCCCAGGTCAGAACCCCCTCCCACATCCAAACTCCCTCCCAGACCCTACACCTCCTCCCGCACCCCAACCCCTACCACAGCCATGAGCCCCCTCCGGAGCTCGCACCCCACACCCCCTCCTGCTCCCCAATCTCCTACCCCACCCTGAGCCCCCTTCCACACTCCAAACCCCTCATCTCCAGCCCCACCCCAGAGCCCACACACCCAGCTGGAGCCTGCACCCCCTCCCGCACCTCAACCCCCTGCCCAAGCTCTGAGCCTGCTCCGACACCCCAAACCCCTCATCCCCAGCCCACCCCAGATCCCGCACCCCCAGCCGGAGCCCTCACCCGCTCCTGCACCCCAACCCCCTGCACCAGCCCAGTGAAAGTGAGTGAGGGTGGGGGAGAGCGAGTGATGAAGGGAGGGGGCTGGAGTAAGCGGGACGGGACCTCAGAGAAGGGGCAGGGGTGGGGCCTCAGGAAAGGGGCGGGGCAAGGGTGTTCGGTTTTATGCAATTAGAAAATTGGCAATCCTAGATTTATCCCTGTCATACAAGACGATAAATTTGCATGCTAGGATCTGTGAATCTGTATTTATTTATGCCCTACATAAGCAAATAAATTCATTTCCTCTCAGCTTCTAGAAACTTTTTAATTTTAAGAATAACTGAAATGTACCCACATCAAGAAATTGAACTGTGCACCAACATTGGGTGGAGCAGTATTAAACAGTGTTACAGTAGGTGACAGCCTTAGAACATTAATCCTAGTCCTTTAGTTCAAAAGGTCGCTTTTGTCATCTTTGCCCTCATGAACTGAAACACAGTGTCAGAGAGATCCAAAGACTGGCCAATGGCATTTGTAAGCAAAAAAAATAGCAAGTGATGTCAGTCTCTCATTGGCCATCATCGATCGAAGATGCGTTTTAATGAGCCTGAGCTTCAAAAAGATGCATTCACCACTTTCGACTGTGACCAGCAGAATCCGCAAAGCTATCCATACATTAGGAAAAGTGTCCTTCAGATCTGCATCATGAATGAACTGGTGAACTTGGAGTGGAGAGTGCTTCTCGTGTTGCAAGATGTGGCAGTGTATTGGGGTAGTCACCCCACTCCTGCCCTGAAGGGCTTAAAACATCCCTGGGAGAAGGCTGTGGCGGGGAAAGGCTAGGCTGATTGGGGAAGCAGCCACAGCTGGGGCCACGCTCCAATCAGGCCACAGCGGGCCCTATAAAAGGTCTGTGAGCCAGGAGCTAGGTCAGTCTCTCTCTAGCAGAGGAGAGAGAAGGACTTGGCTGCCTGTGAAAGAAGGGTACCTGAGGTAGAGCAGGGCTGGGGAAAGGCAAGAGGGGCTGGGGAGCTCCAGCCTGGCAACTCCCCAGGCTGCAGGTCTTGGTGAAGGCCTAAAGCGGGTACTCGGGTTGCAGAAGTGCAGTCCAGGGTCAGGAAAGTCAGCAGGTCCTAACTCCCCTTGCCGATGATGAGTGGTTTATAGACTGCAGTCTGCATTAGGGAGCAGAGGCTAGATGATGACTGGCAGTAGCCACTGAGGCAAGGTGGGGATAGAGGGTTGGGAGTTGCCCTGGATGGTGAGACCCAGATTCTGAGTTACTGCTGGGGGCAGAACCTGGACATAGAGGGACATCGGGGTCCGGGAGGGACACGGGGGCCAGTGGCAGGTGAGACACCAGCCTGCAGAGGGCGCTCCGGCCTGGAAGAACTAATTCCCAAGATAACCAGCAGGAGGCGCCGCGCCAGTAAGTTGTTGCCGCGCCAGTAAGTTGTCGCCCCGCTACAGGCAGTTATTGTCCAATTTGATATAGAGGTCTTTATCACTTATGTTCGAACATTCCCCATGTGTCAGCGTCTGGCGAAGGTCTGTATAATTGTTCAAGCATGTTTTCCTGTCTGCTGGCAGCTTACTAACATACAAAAAAAACAGGTCTTTTCATGGTGCTTCATTTGTCCAAATCTTTCTTCGCTGGACACTTTAGCAGTGTCAATGAGCAACCAAAAATACTCCCTCTTGAATTTTTCTTCCAAGCTTCCCATCACCTCATCTCTGCCCACGTAACCAAACTGTCTCTTCTTCGGATGATTATGAGTTTCCTAAGTTTTCCACCATTTCTTTGGCAGCAGTGATGGTATCTTCAAATCCGTTGTGTCTGTAAGCCACAACAAAACCAACGCAGCTTCTCAAAGTAGCAGTGGTCGCGATGTCCATTAACTGAGTTTGTAATGTCTTGCTTACAACTTTTACTTGGAACAGGATATCGTGCCAAATCACAGTTGAGACCAAAAATTGGAAGTCAGTGATCTGGTTTGCCAGGCTTTGTGCATCATGCCAGATTCTGGCTTTGGCTTTACTTGACTCCGCCAGTTCCATCAGGGCGTTGTGACACTCTGTACTCGAAAGCAGCACTCTGGAACCCCCATATTCATCCCATCATATAATTATGATATATTTCATACAAAGCATGCCAGGTAAAATATCATATGAAAGGTCATGATCTGCTGAAACCTGTTATTCTGTCCAAATATATATACTGTGCATGAAGTTATGAGATTTTTTCTGAATGGTTATTACTGAAATATGTTGTAGGTTTGCTAGTGACATACAAAGAAGGCAAACCACTCCCAGGAGGGTGCTCAGCAATCATTAAGCACCACACAATGGGGACTGCTCAACTCTATGACTCAGTTGTACAAGATCACACCGGGGGACTGCTCAACTCAGTGACTCAGCAAAGCACATCAGGACATGTCTAGGCAAGTGTCTTCTAGGCACGTGGACAAAGGGTATAAAATAGAGAAAAGTAGCAGCATGCCTTCGCCTTTCTCCTCCCTCACCTACGCTGAAAGCAAGAAGAATGCTGGGGAGATGAAAAGTTCAGCTGAGGAGACTGGTCCAGATTTAAGGGGGAAATCTGTGTATTATGAACTTTAACATCTAGTGGAGTGAGAAAATTGCTTATCTAAATACTGCCTAGTGTAATAAGGTTTAAGATTTAGATTGTGCATTTATCTTTTATTTTCTTTGGTAACTATCTCAGACCTTTTATGTCTACCACTTATAATCACTTAAAATCTATCTTCCTGTAGCGAATAAATCTGTTTTATTCTTTACCGAAAACAGTGTGGTTTGGTTGAAGCGCTTGCGAAATCTCAGCTCAGGTTACAAAGGCTGGTGCATGACCTCTCCACACTGAGGAAGAGGCATACTGGGTAATAAACTTACACTAGTCAGGCTTCTGACCAGGGCAAAACAGTACAGCTCTGGGGTGCAAGGCTGGGGAGCTGCAGAGAATTCGCTGGTGCCTTTCTCTGTGTGATTCATAAATGGCTTTGGGCACATTCATACAATCTACCTGGATCTGGGGCTCCACATGCTATTGTGCTGAGAGAGCACAGAGCCTGGAGGGGTTTGCTACGTGTCACTAGCAAAGTATTGTGAGAGAGCCCAGGCTGAAGAGTTAAGGGGGCACAGCGGTACCCTATTTCCAGATTGCATCCTGGGGATCCCATCAGTCACTTGGTACCTCACTGGCCTTACACAGTCAATGTGGCTCTCTCAATGTCACTTAGAGGCTTCACAGTCAGATTTGTAACATTGTCCAAGAGGATCTTCCACCCGATAGTTGATGCTGAAAACAGGAGGTTTATATCCTTTGCAGTACTCCGAAGAGAGATACTGAATCTAAAGTAGATGACCCTGCATAGAACACACCTAGATTGAGGGAATGGCAGTCACAAGGCACAAAGAAAGCTCTTGGATTCAGCACAAGGATCCTTGCCTGGATGCCACTGTTTCTTCCCTATGTTTGTGCTGTTGTTGTAGCCTTGGCCATGGTAGTCCTGAAGCTTTATTTTATTCTCATTCAAAACATTCATAAACAGTTCTGTTAGGCCTTTTCCAGTAGAGTCACCCACAGATCGGAAACAGATAAAGTGTTCCTTTACTTGGATATGGCCATCCTTGTCGTCAACAAATCTTACTGTCCATTATTATGGCACACTACTTCATTTTGGTGAGCTGCATCAATATGTTATCAAGCACCTTGCTTGCCATAAGGTCAATCAATTTGTTTTGAATTGTTTTGCTGCAGTAATGGTCCATAGTTTCTTTATGAACTATTTGACATAGATGCTCAGGCGTGACATCATCGTATTTACTAAGGAGCTCTATCAAACTGAGGAAATTACCATTATGTTCAGTGAACAACTTATCCAAAGAGCCCCAGAAAGCCAAATTATTCTTTGCAAGGAAGAAGGTAATTGAGATCAGACACTCAAGCATGTTCCTCCAATGCTGGGTTTCTCATTAATAATGCACTGGTTTTCTGCATTATGCATTTATTCAGCTTTAGCCTAAACTCTACCTCCATCCATTTAGAGTAGGCCACAAAATAGCTGGGTGACTTTTCATGTTGCTTCAGAGCATCAGCTAAGATATGCCAGTAATTGTACCCAGAAAGCGCAAGCAATGATTTGGCATTCTTGTCAAATATTTTGCAACAAAATCAGAACACTTTGTCAGCTTATTTTGAGTAAACTAGCCAACACCGATTCAGTTTCTCACCATTCTCGAGCATTCTTTTGCAGTATGACTTTGAGAAGTGTCGCTTCTGCTCATTTCTCAATTTTGCCTGGCCCATTCAAAATTGTACAATATATATATATATAAGCAGAGTTTAAGATCGCTGGCCATAAAGCAGGATCCGATGTATTGATTTGCGGTGTGCAATTTTTCTCACTGCTGTTTCTGTCATCATGCGAGGCTGATTCTTCTTTATTGTTTCTCTACTTTTCATGTGAGTCATATTCTTCTTTATCATCACTCTCTTTACACCACCAGGAAAACTGGATGATTCTCCATCACTTTCCTCACATTTCAATTCCTTATCTTTAGGTAAATCTGCTAATTCCTTAGTAATTTCTTCTGCACTGGGACGATCGCTACTGCCTAAAGTCTGGTCTATGTTGTTCTGTTTCAGATATTTTCCCATCAAATTTGCCCCTTGAAGCAAACTAGATTGCAATTAAGCTTTTCACTTCCTATACTGAACTCCTGAAGGCTTATTCAGGGGCATCTTTTATTTTCTCCAGGGGAAAACAGACAGTATTATGGAGAGCAAAAGTCTATGTTCCACAGTCTTAGAAAATCATTAAACATTACATGTTAAGCATGGCAAAAGAAGTAACAGTATTTCTTTTATATTGCTGCATAGATAGAGGTTTGATAGATATGTCTGGCATCCTGTTAAATATGTCCTTTATTAGTCACTACTTACACTCTTCAAGTCTTAAAACACAAGTACACCTTCAGAATTACACAATAAACCAAAGTTCACAATATCGCAGCTGGGCTCTCATTTTGTTCTTATATTTCACTGACTGACTGGCAGCACCCGCCCATTATATACCCGGGAGGGAATGGCTGACAACATTCTAGGAGTTCAAAGGAAGTCTAGAAGGTTCGACAAAATTCTACAAACGTCCAAAACATTCTAGGAGGCTAGTAAAAAAT
Organism: Trachemys scripta elegans; assembly: GCF_013100865.1. Taxonomy (NCBI): domain Eukaryota; kingdom Metazoa; phylum Chordata; order Testudines; family Emydidae; genus Trachemys; species Trachemys scripta. The sequence goes on along the minus strand of NC_048298.1, from coordinate 246,852,063 downwards.
GAATGTGCATGCAGAATACCTGAAACATTTTACTTTAAACATTATATTTTCCCTTTTGTCGCTAACAACAAAAACAGCAATCTGAGCCCGGCGCGCGCGCACACACACACACACACACACACACACACACCCCAAGTCTGGCAACCCAGGCAATCACCTGCCCCTAAATCTAGTCCTGATGGTCACTGTATTAACCACAGATCAAACAGCCTTCTTAAAGCAGCGCATCATTTTATTTACAACCAATGCATTTCAGAGAAAACAGATCTGAAGACAATAGGCCTATAGGCTTGCCTGACTTTCCCTGAATTTTACCATTCCCTGGAAGCCGAGGAAGCCCCAGCTGCCTTCAGGACACTCCCACAAGACCGGTGCTTCTCTTCCATCTCAGTCTGTTCTCACCAGGAACACTCACAACTCACTTCTTCTTTCCCTCCAGAGAGTCCTATTTATTCTCCCGTTCATCTCTAGGCATCCAGCCTTGGCAAGACAGCTATAACCTGTTTGGAGTACAGAAGTAGGCAATAGGCTTGGAATTGCCCCCCAGCTGTTTGTTGGGAAGCTGCTAATCTACAGCTATTGTGTTGCTTTCCTGCTTGTTTTTCCAACAGCCTCCTATTAAGCTACATCAATTCATTCATTCGAAACAGTCTGATAACCGTCCATAGTTATATAGTAACTTAATTTCACTGACTAGGTCACATACAGTATTTACAGAATTATTACATACCAGTATTCTTAGATTATTTACATAGCAGTTCCACATCCACCACAGTCTCCCTCTTCAGCATGATTCATGCAGGAAAGTGACTCTAGGCCTTAAGTTTGTAGGAGCTCTCATGAACTGCAGAGCCACAGCACGCTGGATACAGGGCCAGCTCCAGGCACCAGCCCAGCAAGCAGGTGCTTGGGGCGGCCAAGGGGAAGGGGCAACACGTCGGGCTCTTCGGTGACGGGTCCCTCGGTCCCCCTCGGAGGGAAGGACCTGCCGCCGAAGAAGAAGTGGTGCGGAGGAGCTGCCGCCGATGGCGATCGCGGCTTTTTTTTTTTTGCCACTTGGGGCAGCAAAAACCCTGGAGCCGGCCCTGGCTGGATAAAGGGGATTGGACGTGGTACAGGGAGTTATGCTGCACAGGAGGTAAAGGGTTAATTTAGCTAAACTCTCATTTCCTTGAGCTGCTCCACAATTCCCTATAGAGCTGTTCCTTTCTCCTCTTAGGTCTTGCAAAGCTGGTCAGACTTTCCCTGGTAAAGGGTCTATCTTCTGCATAGCCAGCATTCCTATCCTGCAGAGATTTGGGTACCCTGGAAAGTCATGGGTATGTTTGGCTGGTTGTAACTCTCTATTTATAACTCTGTTCTGTTTCCTGACTGGGGAATATATTTGATTTTGAAATCATTTAGGAAATAATAATTTTTCCCATTTCCTCTAAATTAGGAGTTTTATAAAATTAAAGAGACATTTAAAAGAAAATACAACCCTGACAAAATACACTAAAGACAAATTGTAAACAGGATGCTACAAGGGACCCTTTTCTCCGTATCTTGGCCATTAATAATTAGAGAGTCACTAAGTAAAATTATATCCCAACATACAGATGCAAAATCTGCCTTTATAAAACTCCAAACCTCTAAACAGGTAAGCCAGTGGTAGGCAGCCTGCGGGCTGCATGCAGCCTATCAGGATCATCCAGTGGCGGGCCGCCAGAGAGTTTGTTTACATTTGCACGGCCGTCCGCAGCTCCCAGTGGCCACAGTTTGCCGTTCCCTGCCAAAGGGAGCTGCGGGAAGCAGCGTGGGCCGCAGGGACGTGCTGGCTGCCGCTTCCCGCAGCTCCCATTGGCTGGGAATGGTGAGCTGCAGGCGGCTGTGCAAATGTAAACAAACTGTCTCACAGCTCGCTAACGGATTACCCTGACAGGCCACATGTGGCCCGCAGGCTGCCCACCACTGATGTAGGCACATACTTAACTTCACGCACATGAGAGCTTGCATTGACTTCAATGGGAAGTATTTGTTCAGAATTTTTTGTTTATTATAACAGCTTTTATTTTGCACTTTATCTGTAAAGTGTTTTGTTACTTTTCTAATAAAAATGAAACACTAATTTTAAAAGAAAACTGAGCCCTTCAGCAAGCCAGTATATACTGATGCTGTGAAGTCCTACTCAACAGACACAGAATCTTTAAGTACAAATGGATTATTCTTGGGTTTTATCTGTTGAAGTTCAAATATTACCTGAACTTCAAATGTGGCCAAAAACACAGTTTTCTGAGTAGTGCTGACTTTTTCAAAAAGCGGCAGAGTATATTTATGGAGAGATAAGGTCCTCCTGCACCTCTTTGCCGTAGAGATTTGAACTTTTCCAAAATTGAACTCGGAGACCTTAATATCCGCAAGGGCAGGCTAATGCTATGAGGGGCTCAGATCAATACTGATATAACCTCTTACCACCTTTAGTGGACAAGGTACTTTTGACTGGACAGCAGGGAATGCGAGAAATCTGACACCCAACACATGCATAGCATGGATGGGGCTATCCCCTCCCCCACTACTCCCTTCAGTTCTAAGCTTAGCCATTGACTGGGTAAAGCGATATGGGGATCAGCTGAGTGGCTGCTGTGTCCCCCATCACCACTCCTTTGCCTCTCTGAACTAAGCCATGACTTTGGAAAAGCCTCTTTTTCTATGGTTAGCTAACCCTGTAGAGCTGTTCCTTTCTCCTCTTGGGTCTTGCAAAGCTGGTCAGACTTTCCCTGGTAAAGGGTCTATCTTCTGCATAGCCAGCATCCCTACCCTGCAGAGATTTGGGCACCCTGGAAAGTCATGGGTATGTTCCTCCCCTTAGCTGTAGATTAGGAGTTGTGCCACTTATGATGCTGTGAGTCCAACCAATTGCCCCTCCCCAAGGTATAATTAATAAAGTTGCAATCTGCTGTTTAAACCCATCCCACGTGTCTTTCAATCATTTGCCTGCTTGTCCTGGTCAATGCACAACAGAAAATTACACTCTGGGTGCCCTCCAAGAGCACACAGCTTGGATTTGTCCTTCATCCACCTGCAGTACATGATTCTTCCCATGAGCAAACACTGCAAGGAACTAATCAACATTCATTTTGTCCTTATTGTAACAAAGTGTAAACTCAGAAGAAAACAAAACATTTACAGAATCGAATTTTCCAACTTTCCATCATCTCGTTTGTAACTTGTCTGATCTCTCAACTTTTACCATTTGAACAGAGTTCAACATTCTGCTATCACTAAACCTCAGATTTTGAAATCAAAGGAACATTCAGAAACTAACAAGGGACTGATGAGAAATATGCTATGGCCCCAAATCAGCAAACCAATCAAGTGCATGCTTAACTTTAAGCATGTGAAAATTCAATGCATTTTGTGCTTTGGTGAATCAGGACTTAATGTTTGAAATTTTAGGAACTGTCGTGGCATATCTGTTCTTTGCAGTAGGCCAGACACTTGAATTTTTTGGTTTAAAAAGACGCTTTGAGAAAGTCAAGTTCTTGCCAGTGTAACGTGTCAGGGTGATACCCAACCACAAAGCTTCTCAGTGCAGCTGATATAGAATGGGAAACCATGTAGAAACTTCCCCAATAACGTGCCTCAACACTGACTGGGAGAAACCACTGCCAGAGGCAACACTTTCACCAAACCAATTTAAAACTTGGCCTGTAGAGATGCCAATACAGAGAGAATAAAAAACAACTTCTGACAACAGCACACTCCTTATGGATTTGTAAATTCTGTCATACCTAACTAATGCACAAGCTGAAGAAAAGTGCCACGCTATGCTTTCCCTGCATAACACTGCTAAGTCAGTGTGCTTTAGAAGGTTAGGTTTTAAATGTGAACAAGAAGCTTTTAGATGTTGCCGTATCATCTTCAAAAATGAAATCTATTATATTAATTTGTGGTAACTGGAACAATTTTGTGACCCATTACTTGAGCAAATGTTTTGATGGTGGTGTTATTTACCAACTCTTATGATACCACACAAACCAGATTCTTTTAATTCAAATTCACCATGATGGGTCAGACTCTGTGCTGGCTTTAGTTACCTTTGCACCCTCTAGACTTTGAGCGCCTGAAAAGGGCTGACATGGCCCTCAGAATAACTGAGGCTGGTTTAAAATTACGGCAGCCTCCATGGTGCTGCCTATGCTTCCACCATAAACCATAATGGCTTTAGTGGCATCTGCCATAGCTTTGCATCTCCACTCCCCAGATCCATCTCTGGAATACCCTTATGCTGTGGGACCAGTGGGGCAGTGTAAGGCTATAGAGGCCCAATGCAATGCCTGCACTGCTGTAATTTTCCCACAGACCCTTGTGGACTATTTATGGCTGTTAATGCCACTGTCCCAAAGGGCAGAATCTGATCAATGAGGAGATGTACATTTCACTCACTTACCATACAAGGAACAAAAAGTTTTAACTATACACATCCATATATAATATCAGATAAAGTAAACAAACAGTAAACCCTATAAACCTGTATTAGGTTTCATGGCCATTTTTAGATCAATAAAATTAAAATACACATATGATCCTAATGCAAGAAAGCTAGTGAATTGATGAGAAAAACAAGAAAGTTGCATTGGCTTCAAAGGAGAAAGATGAGAGAGAAAATAAAAATAAAGTAACTAATTTGAATATGTGCAATATTTTGTCTTCAGCATGGTTTCCCTTGTAGAAATAATACATAATAAAATAAAATAAAATCCCAGAATCCACACAAAAAAATGGACATTTGCACTTTCTTGTACTGGAGTTTGTATAGAGGGAAGTAAGGTGCTAACAATCTAGCACAACCATTTTCAAAAATGTTCCCTCATGTTTTGACTCATTAACAATGGCCCCATTAACAATCTGGAATATCAAATTCAGTTAGAAGCATCACATGACCAAAGAGATAAGGACAAATGGGAGAGAATACACAGGACAGCAAAAATGGTCATAGTGTTAGACAGATTGATTTAGCAATAAAGATTAAATAGACCTAAATATGTATTGCCAGATTATACAGTGTGGAAGGGAATATGACAACAGTCTACAGGTATTTGATCAGGTGGACACAAATTGTTAACTTTAAAAATAAATAAAATACACTGAAAATTAGATTTTTTTAATTTAAATTAATACAGGTTTATTTTTTAAAAATATATGTATTTAAAATTAAATTTGAAATTCCTAATTTATGTTAAGGCCTAAATTTATTATAATCTACTATATGATTTCAGCTAAACACAAAAATAATATTAAGTAGTAATTGTGCCAATTTTTTCTTCAAGCTTTTAAAACACTGTACAGTGCTCAAAAGCATATGTTGTAGAGAACAATCTTTCATTGTCATGGAGATGTGCTGATAATCCAATGGGTCTTTCCATCCTTACGTTCTATATTTCTGTGATAGTTGTGTGTGATGGGACTGCCTTCTTTTGATAGATTGCAATTTGGGCAAGACAGAATTGCTGATCTTGTTCAGTAGCACATTTGCTCTTACTTTTACTGTTTCCCAATGACCCTTTGATATCAGAAATTACATTGTTTACTGCATATACTGCCATACAAACATACAGCTTTCTGTTAACAAGCAGGCTTAGGCCAAAGAACTGTATATGCTGTTCTATAGCTAACAAATCCCCAGATGAGTTTTCTGTTAATTCATGCTGACTGAGTCAATACAAAATCATGGCCTAACTGAACAACTACCAATTTAATCACTGAGGGAAAATGAGCTTCATTATGTATACTACTCAGGGGCAAATCCTGTGCTACTAAACTAAGCAAGAATATGCAGAAATAACGTTTGGTATGTTCTTATCACAGGGCAGCCTCAACTGGAGCACCCTCTTGAAACAGGCCAAGTCATAACAGGCACTCCTGCCTCCGTTTTCCCTTTCAAAGTCCTCAGAAACTCCAGGCAAGCTTATGCTCTAGTCCAGGTTTGCTACCCAAACGTAGTTCAAATAGTCCCCCACAAAAGTCCCAGACATAGTTCATTTCCCACCCCCGGTGTAGGTAATCATTAAAACTCAAGAAATCTCATCCCTTGATGCTCCAGTTACCACACACTGGTGCCTTCAGCCAGAACCAGATTCTCTATCAGTCCTCTTCTGTCACTCTGCCAGGACAACAACTGCAGCCCTTCCAAATGGAGTGCAACCCCACCCGGAACTCCCACAGCCTCTCTGCTGGGAGATCATCTCTACTAGGGGAGCATTCCTCACAACCGCTGTCCTCTGACTGTTCCTTCGGGTCCAGCTCTCCAGCCCTGGCGATGTCAGTAGGAAGCTCCTCCACTGCTCCCCTCCTTCAGCTCTCTGGCTTAGAGCCAGCAGGCAATTCCAGCTGCTGCTTCCTGGCCTTCAAGCTTCTCCAACCCTGGCTCTCTGACTTGGGGATGCGAGCTAGCAAACCCCTCTCTTGCTGCTCACCTGCCTTCAGCCTTCCCCCGGGAACCATGTAGTGTCCAGGCTCCAGCAACTCTCACTTCCGGACCTTCTCCTGACTGACCAGCCATCTTTGACTCACTGGGTCTCTCCTTGACCTTTGATAGCCCTCACGTGCTACCCCATCCCTTTTATTAGTCAAAGAGGGAGCACCACCAAAGAGGGGCCAACCACCTGTGCCAGTCTTCTGCTGCAGAAATCTTACATGCTGGTAACCGATTCCCCTGATTCACCAGGATGACACATGCTGCTTTTCTGATAGAAGCACCATATTTCCATGACTACCGCTTGTCACTGGGATACTGAATATAGTCCCAAAATGTCATCCCTCATGGGAAAAAAAGGGCATGGGCTGGCAAGGATGCGTGAGCCATCCTTCTCTCCCAAAACCATATGGAGAGATCCTCACATACTGCTTTTTTGTAGAAAGAGAGAAAAGGTTCTTGTCACAGGATGCGCCACTCACTGTCGGTCTGGCACCTCCTCCGGGGCACTCTGGGGATTAGCTCTCCAGGCCAAAGCCCCCATCCACAGTTTGCACACCATCACTCCGATCTCTCCCTCTCTGGTCTGCAGCTCCTCTTGCTCCAGGACTCTCATTGTCTCCTTCGATACTTAGGCTAGGTCATTCAGCATTCCCCTTTCCGGGGTACAGTCCATCAGCAGTCCTAGGCAGCCTTACCATCACTGCCTCGATTCTAGGCCAGTGACACTCAGCTCAGCTGTTCTGGGCTTCCTCTCTCAGCCCTCACTGCTCCTTCCCTGGACTACTTCCTACCACTCCGGTTCCCTTTCTCTCTCTGGGTGTACCAGCTCCAAGAGCCCTCCTCCTAGGAAGTAACTGTAAACTATCTCCCTGCAGCCCCCAAACACTCTACCCTCTTCCCAGGGAGTGACTGCCCTTCCTCAGCAGCAGCCCGGTCTGTAACCCCTACCTGGCTTTATAAACCCCGTATGTTCCTGCACAGCTGAGCCTTTCTCTAATTAGCTGCCTCCATCCTAAAGCTCCCGTGTCCGCAGCCTCATTAGCTGATTGAGCTAGTGTGGGGAGCTCACCCACCACAGTTCTCTATGTCCTTTTCCCAGCTTCCATACCAACACGGCACAGAACAGAGCAGGATATAGCAATCATACAGGACTAACTTACCTCCTATGCTATATTAGCAGCTCAAAGCACACCATTTTTTAAAATCATTTTACTGAACTGCTCAAGTAACTAGTCCTGAACAGATGGCCTAGATATAGACTCCTGTAACTGTACTGACTGCCTCGCATGTCAATGAGTGATCAGGCCTCTACTTCATCTTTTTATCTCCTGTCAGCCAGAGAAAAGTAGCAAAAATTAATCAGCAACTCTCTTCCAAACACTGTGTGAATGCCCCAGTTATTTCATAAAATACAAAATAACATGGTGACTGTTTGGTAATCCACCAGATAAAAATCTCCTTTCACACAGTTGATGTTAATATATCAAAGAGTAAGTTACTGTTTCTGAAAGGCCATTTTGTCAATGATTATAATCTTGGTGTTGTTGTAAAGCCAAAGCAGTAGCAAAGTCCAGCAGAACAGTATTTACTTGCTGCTGGACACTTTATGTCCTTTTTTGTGAACTTACCACCATACTTGTTGGAATGATGACAAATACTATTTACTTATTCAGTGATTACAGTACAGAAAATCAGTGATCATGCTAGATACTTTTGCAGCAAATATGTTGATTTACTACCTTCTGGTAGCTAAAGAGGATTATATTTGTTCTTCCATGCTTCTTACTTTTTGAAGACATGCACAATATTGGAAAAGCGTGCATACTAACCACCTTACAAAACTAAAGTGAAAGCCCAGCTATTCCATTCATTATGTGTGGCAAATGTCAGCAAATATGTAGAGTGATAGTACAAACCTAGCATTGCCAGCAATCCAGCAGGATTTCCTCTGTATTCAGGGCCCAACTCCAAGAAGAAATGTATTAAATACATGGATGTCCAGACATAGGACTGCTGGTGCTGTTAACTGAAACAACTGACTTTCCTGATCCTGATATGCAGTCACTTATAGGTTCAACATTCAGTCTGGGTTATAACCCACAGTATCATATTTTTTCCAAGCCTTTCTCTAGGAGAATCTGTAACCTTCCGCTGTGACACAATTACTCTTTTGCTCACCATTAGCGTCATTAGCAGTAGCTTTTTTAAAAAAAAAAAAACAGTCTCATTTGAATTTGAGTTTTCCCTTAACGTGACTAAATGTGGTAAAAGTTTTATAGCAATCACATTATGAATATACAGGAAGATGTTTCTCCAATATCACCTAATGAATAGCTACGTCCAAACTAAGCTTCCAAAACTGCTGCTACATCTCTAGCATTGCCACAGTCAGTGATTTTTACCTCCAATATCCTGTAAGAGGAAAAGTAATTAACTTGGGTGGTTTGGAATTGGTTAGAACTCAGCCTTACATTAAGGATGGCTTTTCTTACCTTCATATTAATGTTTTCTCCTAAGCCTTCGTGAGTATTGATTTTAAATTCCTTTACCAAGACCTATCCCCCTAAACCCATACACATACAGCCACATCCTCAGCTGTTGAAAATCAGCTTAATTCTACTGACGTCAACAGAGCTATCTAATGCTCATTTATGTACACTTGTACTAACATTTGGTTTCTTTGATGTAAAACTTGGACATAAAATATTTTCTGCACAGTTGTTCTTACACAAACATCAGGTTGTTGAGGTATTAGGACAAATATAAAGAGTCCTTGAGGGACTAGTCGGTGCAGAAAGAAAAATAAAATTCAATTTGGAAAGGTGCAAGAAAACTCTGTATGTCTGGTGGAAGATAACCTGACAGAACCATTCAATAATAATACTTTGCCTTTCATCAGAGGATCTACTATGCTTTACAGAGATGGGGAAGTATATCGGTTTTACAGATGAGGAAACAGATACAAAAGTTTTTAATGACTTGCTTAAAGTCACACAATGAACCAAAGAAGAAAAATGAAGGTAGCACAGGGTGGATAAAAATTAATGATTTAAAAAAATGTTTTAATTCAAATTAAAGTGTATTTTCCTTTTTAAAAATTAACTGATCTAAAAGCAAATTTAAAATTGTGATACCCTATATTAATGTCTAATTTTAATATAATCTATTCAAATAATTTACATTAAATAAAAAATAATGATATTCAAGCAGTCTGTGTTTGCTGACAAAGTTTTAAAGAAAGTCAAACATGAGGTGCTGGAAATCATTGGCTAAGCATCTGGAGCCAGAGTTTGTTAAAGTACTAAACCAGCTTATGACAGCAGTAGCCTCTTCTGCAGCTGCAGAGAGAATATTTTCTTCATTTCAAGTTATTCCGCTACTTCACTTCAGTGCCTAGCTCCTTCAAAGTTGAGAAATCGACTGGGAGTTAAAAAAGCAGGAGAGCTTGTTTTCTTCTTCCAGGCTATTAATGAAAAATGAAGTATGAGGATGAGATCTTCTAGTTCTAAAATCTTGAATGACATGGTGACCAGAACCAATCAGTTCAATTCTCTAACTACAGTTAATGTGTCTGTTAAATAAATCAGTTTTAAATGCAAAACAGTTTTAATAAACTCATTTTCTCTTCTCCTGAACACATTTAAGGTAGTTTTAAACTCATAAAAATAAAATGTTTTTGTGCATTTAATTGAATTCCGATTTCCATCTAAATACACCGTGACACAAATCACAAGTAAAAAATTAATCATCTAGTAAATAACAAATGAGTCACTCACCATTTTCTAATAAAAATAAAATTGTAAAAAATAAGAATCTGAATAAATGTGTGTTTTAACCTATTCAATTGCCTCAATATATGCACACAGATATAGTGTTTCCTCCTGTTTAGCAAAAAGCAGTAGCAAATTTAGCATAAAGACTATATTTAGTTGCAAATCAACCTGTTTTAATGGTTACCAAGCACGGAGAATCAACCTTTCTCTAGGGAAATAACTAAAAAGTACAAATGCAAACCAAGATTAAAAGCAATTATTTAAATCAAGGTTTTCTGCTTTATGATTTAAATCATGATTAAAATTGATGATTTAAATCACTTTGATTTAAATCAATCCATCCTGAGGTAGAGAAATAGAGCCTGTTGAATAGCGTTGCAGGCAGAGCGTGGACTGGAGGTTAGGGTAACTATGTGAACCTCCAAGCCTGCTGAGAGGATTATTTGATATCCTATTAAGCTAGCTATTAACCTTCTGTGCTTCCTTCTTCCCTTTGGGCTAGTCTGTGACTCAGACTATGTCCCCATACAAGAGAGCGTGGGTATGTCCACTGTAATCACAGGGTCCAATTGCAGCTCTTTAGACATAATTGAGTTTGCTTTAACCTAATTTACTCATGTACCGGAGCTGTGAACCCCCAGCATCATCAGCTGTACAAGCCTGCCCAGAACCCTAGGTAATTTCTTGGGTGGCTAGCCCAGGCTGAAGCCTATGCTGCTGTGCTTTCACTGCTCATGGCTAGCTAGATTGTAGCACAAACTATAATTACACCTGGTGATTGCAGTCTAGACATACCCTTGTTGAAAGTAAGAATCCCCCTGAAAATCCCGACGAGGACCCTACATCTACATGAATCTGGGCATACAGGAGTAAGCAGGTGATGTGTGCCCATGTAGTCTCTCCCTCGATAAAGTGAGAAGGGAGGGGCAAGGAAAAGACAGAGCTTAGATGTGTCATCTGTCAGGGTACAATGCAGATCATACGGCAGCTGTGCCCCCTTAATTCTCCAGTCTGGTGTGCACTGTGCCCTGCTTTGCTGTGTGAGCTGCCACTTTGTCCATTCGCCCCAGCCTTTAGCATGCAAGCCACCCCCAGGCATATACCAGAGTGCTATGCCCAGCCACTCTTGAATTACATATAGGGTGACACTCGCACATCCCTAGTCCCAGCCTTGAACCCCAGAAATGTGCTGTCTTGTTCCGTTCAGTTACTTACTAAGAGGTACAAGCTCATAAAGCCATTGTAAACTGAATAGATCCCCCAAGCCCTTCAGTCAAAACCACACTGATTTAGATAAAACATTAACTACAGGGAAAAAAAGATTTTAAGTGATTGTAAGTGGCATAGGCATAGAAGATTAGAATTGGTTACAAAAAGAAATAAAAGATAAAAGCAGCAAGCTGTTTCCTAAACTGTACCAAGGCTAATAATTCTAAGAGCAAAACAAGTTGTCTCACCATAAGATGCAATGCATCTCACAGACTGACTTCTTACAGCCCACCCCCCCAGTTCAAAGATGTCTCCTTTTGTCTTCCAGATGATCTTATTTCCTTGTGTAGAGATGGGGAAGGAGAGGAGGACCAGTGATAATATCACTGTCTCTTATTCATACTCTCCTCATTGCTTTCAGGAATTCTCCCCCACTGGGGTGCAGACAATGAATGTGTGGTATACCTCAGATTCCCAGGTTTCAGAGTAGCAGCCGTGTTAGTCTGTATCCGCAAAAAGAACAGGAGTACGTGTGGCACCTTAGAGACTAACAAATTTATTAGAGCATAAGCTTTCGTGGGCTACAGCCCACTTCTTCGGATGCATATAGAGTGGAACATATATTGAGGATATATATATACACACATAGAGAGAGCATGAACAGGTGGGAGTTGTCTTACCAAATCTGAGAGGCCAATTAAGTAAGAGAAAAAATTTTTTTGAAGTGATAATCAAGCTAGCCCAGTACAGACAGTTTGATAAGAAGTGTGAGAATACTTACAAGGGGAGATAGATTCAATGTTTGTAATGGCTCAGCCATTCCCAGTTCTTATTCAATCCTGAGTTGATTGTATCTAGTTTGCATATCAATTCCAGCTCAGCAGTCTCTCATTGGAGTCTGTTTTTGAAGTTTTTCTGTTGTAAGATAGCAGGTCTGTCATTGAATGGCCAGACAGGTTAAAGTGTTCTCCCACTGGTTTTTGAGTATTATGATTCCTGATGTCAGATTTGTGTCCATTAATTCTTTTGCGTAGAGACTGTCCGGTTTGGCCAATGTACATGGCAGAGGGGCATTGCTGGCACATGATGGCATATATCACATTGGTAGATGTGCAGGTGAACGAGCCCCTGATGGTATGGCTGATGTGATTAGGTCCTATGATGAAGTCACTTGAATAGATATATATATCTATATCTATCTAGAATAAGGATAAAATGGTGAACGTGAGGGTCCAGGGTGTTATTTTGAGGTGCAAAAAGAACAAGGAGTACTTGTGGCACCTTAGAGACTAACAAATTTATTTGAGCATAAGCTTTCGTGCGCTAAAACCCGCTTCATCGGATGCATGCAGTGGTAAATACAGGAGGAAGATATATATATATATATATACACACAGAGAACATGAAAAAATGGGTGTTGCCATCCCAACTGTAACGAGAGTAATTAATTAAGGTGAGCTATTATCAGCAGGAGAAAAAAAACTTTTGTAGTGATAATCAGGATGGCCCATTTCCAACACTTGGCTCCACCCCCTATTTGACAAGCCAGCACAGTTGTAATTTGCTGTTAATCTAATGTAATCTAGGCTAAAGAAGGAAGCAAAGCTGGAAATGTGAATCAGAGGGATGTCTGAGGCATAATACTTCCTGTGGCAATGCCTGCCCAGGGCTGTGCCTAAAGTCAAAATGTTACCCTTCACATCTTCAACTTGAGGTTTGTTGTTCTTCTTTAAGGTTTTCCACTTTTCGTTTCCGTTATTTTTCTCATAGATTTTTGGACTGGCCCCTTTTCTTCTTCTCTTCATTTATACAACGGCTCCTAAACACCACTCTGGCAGCTTATAAGGGCCTTAAAGTGGGTATAAATATAATTCATGTAAGTACTTCAATAGGATTATTTGTGTGATTAAAGTTAAGCATGTGCTTTAGAGTATTTTGCTGCATCAAGGCCAGAATGTTCAGCATCTTGTAGACTCAAGCCAAGAAAGAGCAACTGGGAAACCCTCTAGATTCATGTTTAATGAGGCCAGCATTTTTAAATATTAGTGGTAAGCATTAATCCTGTGCATGTTGAGAAAATACACCCCTTATTTGGTATTTTTACCAGCTGTTCATAAATTCCCAATTAGTTTGATCTAAAGTGGCCCAGAGCTCCTTTCCTCCTGCCTCCTAAATGGGGATATCTGAGCCTGAAAATATCATATTTGGTTCGGTTTAGAGGAACATCATTGCTAAAGAGATTCAATGCTGATTTAAAGAATATTCCTAGAGTTACTGTTGTGATAATTCACGCCTAATCTTTCTTTGGCTGTGACATTCATCATAAAATAGTTAAGTGTTTAAAAAAAAAAACATTCTCTGCCTTGTATTTTTCCTAAGCTGTCAGAAACAGAATATGGAAAGCTTTTAAACCGATTATATAACTCGCAGAAAGATCCATTCCATTCTTAGTCACCAGTAAAATTATTAAGCTAGCAGCTGCAATCCACACACCCTTTTTTACTTTTAGCATAAAAGCGGGAATGAAATTTATCAGTGATCAAATACAATGTCTTCTCTATATGAATAAATTATTCCATGGTTATAACTTACAAAATGTTCCCATCTCTATTCATTCCAAACACATCAAGTAATTTGGATGACAGTCTGCTACAAAATGATCTGAACTGTCAGGATGCTGCAATGACTTATTGAACAAAGATTCTTCCAATCTTTCAGCAGCTCGGAATAGTAGCACATGAGGGGGAGAAAAAACTCTGGTCAAATATATTTCAGCATTAACTGTCACTGTGTAATGAATTAGTGTTTGTTCTTCATAGGGAAACAAAGTTAATATGGAGTGAGCTAAACAATGACAACTGAAGGGACGATCATAATCATTTGACATCTTCTTTCAAACAACTGTTCAAACACTGGACAAAATAATTTCTTTATTTCCACTTACCTATCAGTAGTTTTTCCTTAGTACAGCTGAATTTACGTAATGTGTTAATTAACATAGCTAATCTAGTCTTTCTTCCTGTGTTTATATATCAAAGAATGTGACTTAGAGTAGGGGTCAGCAACCTCTGGCACGCGGCTCACCAGGGTAAGCACCCTGGTGGGCCAGGCCAGTTTGTTTGCCTGCCGTGTCCGCAGGTTCGGCTGATCGCGGCTCCCGCTGGCCGCGGTTCACTACTCCAGGCCAATGGGGGCAGCGGGAAGCGGTGGCCAGCACATCCCTCGGCCCGCGCTGCTTCCCACAGCCCCCATTGGCCTGGGACAGCAAACCGCGCTGCTTCCTGCAGCCCCCATTGGCCTTGGACGGCCAGTAGGAGCCTCGATCGGCCGAACCTGCGGACGCGGCAGGTAAACAAACCAGTCTGGCCTGCCTGCTTACCCTGGCGGGCCGTGTGCCAAAGGTTGCTGATCTCTGCTTTAGAGGGATCTGATGTTCAGCCCTTTCTGAAAGGCATGCTCCTTTAATGTATCTAACAATGAAGATTGAAAATTGAGGAAACAAAAACTATTAATCACTTCTGAAAATCTTGGCCAGACTGTAGAACCCCATTTGCCTGGAAGTAGAAGTGGCTGAATAATTTGTAACATAACTTATTCCATGAATTTCACTTGATGTTTCTGTTGGCAAATTGTCCACAGGCAGGCCATGATTTTCTTGAATGTAATTTATTATTTGACATTAGTTGCACAATAATGTCTGAATTATTCTTGGTCTGAAGCTCATTCATGAACAGTTCTTTGCAAATATTTGATATTTGAAATTTGAGCAGTATAATTGGTCACCAAAGTTATATGGCTTCTGTTCCCTGGTTGGATGACTGTGACTTCTAGAATGAGTACTCTAGTATGAATACTCATGAAAAGTAAATTT
>NC_048298.1:246821094-246832737 GCF_013100865.1 Trachemys scripta elegans | reverse complement strand
CCCCCATGCCCCAGCTCACCTCCACTCCACCTCCTCACCTGAACGGGCTTTTAGGCGCCCTCAACCACTAGGTGCCCGAGGCGGCCGCCTAGTTCGCCTAGTGGTTGCACCGGCCCTGACTGAAGCCAACAGAACTATGCTGATTTTTACCAGTTAAGGACATAGGATGATGACTGTTTTGTTTTTTCAAACCCTTCTCTATCGCAGGGATCAGCAACCTTTGGCACGTAGCCCAATTGTTTACCTGCAGCGTCCGCAAGTTCAGCCAACTGCAGCTCCCACTGGCCGCAGTTCACTGTTCTAGGCCAATGGGGGCTGCAGGAAGCGGCGCAGGCCGAGGGATGTGCTGGTCACTGCTTCCCACAGCCCCCATTGGCCTGGAACAGCGAACCACGGACAGTGGGAGCTGTGATTGGCCGAACCTGCAGATGCTGCAGGTAAACAAACTGGCCTGGCCCGGCCCGCCAGCGGCTTTCCCTGAGGGGCTGCATGCCAAAGGTTGCTGATCCCTGCCCTAACTATATCATTAACCATATACATGTCCAACCCTTTTTTGAACCCTATTAAGCTCTAGGCTTCAATGATATTCTGGTGTTAATGCATTCTACAGGCTAATCTTACATTGTCTGAAGAAGTATTTTAATATGTTTTAAATGACCTGATATTCAATTTCATTGAATGTCCATTAGTTCGTGTATTATGAAAAAGGGTAGATAAAAGTGCCCAATCTACCTTCTCAATACATTCATTTTGTGTAACTTTGTGTATCCTGTTCATCTGCTCTACAAAGTGAACAGTCACAATCTTTTTAATCTTTCTTCATATGGAAGATTTTCCATGCCTCTAATATTCTTGTCACTCAGTCTGTTTTCTAGTTTTTAAAATGCACATATTATTAACCTCCAGACATTTGGAACAAAAGAACAAAACGCTTCAAGCAACTAGTATTAGATCCCACAAAGCATGGAACTCCACCAATTGAACCAAGACCCCAATTCCAGAGTTAAGAGCCCTCGGCTGAGGTTTCATTGACCCTTTCCCCCAGATAAACAAGTCTTCGAATCATCTTGATCATCCTGGCTGACATCAATGGATGGGGTAACACACAGAGAGTGATGGCCTCAGATACAAACTATAAAAGATCCTTGACTGCTCTTCACTGATCTCTGTAGACAACGTACAAGCACTGCTGATGGACTGAAGAGAGAATCTCATCCAGCCTTTCTCTGCTGGAAGTAAGGGTGATGCATAGCTGGAGGAAATATTTTGTATAGGATTGGGGAGCAAGTCGCACACATACTCTGCACAGACACAGTTCCCTTAATTTTAACATTAAATGTTAACAAACTGAACAATAAGAAACAAAGAGCAGAAGATGGGCTAAGGCAGGGTCAAATTAACTCTATCGTCTTTGGCCTTATGCTCCACAACACACCTGACCACATGTGCTTATCAAATTATAACCTGCACAAACTCTGACAAATGTTCCCTATGCAATTCTTTGAAGTGGACGACATGAACTTTGCGATCCAGCTTTGCACAGATGCAGTTATCTGCCCACATGGATCTGATTGTAGCCATGAATAGTATTTTGACTTTTCTTCTACCATTAGTAATCACAACCAGTATATTTTTTGTCAGTTTCTTCATTATAACACAATAGGAAAAAATGAATATGTATATAATCTTGTTTCTGCTATAGGGTTCCTTACCAAAGCCACGTTTTCCTTGTCTCAGTAAGTTGACTGGTAGTGCTGCAATAATGTCCTAGTTTACTCATCAGCATGAAAAGATGACCAAAATTAGTGTTAGATGTTATCTGAGACGATTTGATAATTGCACAAATTATTATATTTAATTTTCCAAGCTTCCACCTTTGTGCTCTAAATTCTTCCCATTTTTTTCTTCTGCTTTGTCATTTTCCTTAAGTGGTGCTCTAGCTCTGAGCAATCATATAATTAACTCTCAGGCACTTTTCTCTGAATCAACCCCAATCTTTTCTCCTCCTAATCAAACATTGTCCAAACTAAACATAAAAAGATGAGCTGTCCATCTTAACACTCACTACATGTGCAAAATCCTACTTTTAGAACTGAGAGACATGAATATAGGGGACAGAGGGTCCCAGCCTCACAGATGGTCCAGGAGAAACTCTGTGCATGGTATGAGGACTCAGAATAGGCTAGACTGGGGCACACTTTGGAGCTCCACCCACCCCCCAGCATGTGCACAAGGTTCCCATTGCAGAAGCGAGCAGACCAAAAGCTCTTGGTGTATGGTGTAAACACGCACATGTTGGCTAGGCTCACTTCTAACAGTGAAAAGAATGACGAGTACTTGTGGCACCTTAGAGATTAACAAATTTATTTGGGCATAAGCTTTCATGGGCCAAAACCCACAAAAGCTTATGCCCAAATAAATATGTTAGTCTCTAAGGTGCCACAAGTACTCCTCATTCTTTTTGCTGATACAGATTAACACGGCTACTACTCTGAATTCTAACAGTGAGTTAGGAGACTACCCTACCCTGCTTCTGCATTCATATGCTAGGAGAAGGGGGACAGATTGTTTCCTAGATTCCCCATACAACAAAGCATTCGCTTATAGGTTTCTTGAAAAGAAAAAGAAAAGGTTCAAGAAAGCACAGAAGTAGGTCCTTATATCTGAAGAGTGACCTCCTGATGATTATCGGTGAATCCATTTTTGACAAATAATATTTTGGCAAGAGAATTAAGACAGGGAATTTGGTATGATATTTAACAAATTTGATGGGCCAAGACCTGCACAAATGCTGGCCATTTATTTTTATAAAGGATATTATGTACGTTCACAAAATCATCCTGTGACAAAAAGCACACAAAACAAATAACGACACCTGTACTGTGCTCAGTATTAACACCAAACCTGATAAAGCAGAGACAGTGATGTATTTGGATTTTATTTTTTGTGACTATTCCATGGATAATATCACAGAAGAAATCCTAATTCCTCAAAAATCTCTTTATATTAAGCTATTGGGAACATTAATTGAATTCTGATAGCTCCCAAAATGTGCTAGGCACTGTCCACACGCGCACAGAAAATAAATTCAATACAATACAAACTCTTTGTGAATATTATTAAAAAACAACTGGTTCTTTTTCTAATTTAGTAATAGATGAAAAGTAAGATTTTCACAAATCTCCAGTGTTGTACTAAGTCTATTCCCATTGGAGTCAATGGGAGATTTACTTTTGAAATTTCTGCCCTAAAGATTCATTCCCAAAATATCCAGCTCAGCCAAGACTAATCCCCATTGTTAAACTCCAGACTAAAAAAAAGCCACCTTTATGCATGTGTCTATCCCTGGTTTAAAAATCAAATTTGCATCTCAAAGCAAAAACGACACTTGTGGCCGAACCCTACAAACTTTATGCACATGCTTAAGTGTCTGCAGCACCAAAGGCTGGTAATGGAATACTCCTTGTGCTGTTCTGTAGATGGACTGGATGACCTATTAGGGGTCTTTGTTATCCTTAGCTTTTTTGATTCTCTGATATTAGTTAGTCTGTTTCCATATAATACAAGAGTACAAAATCCCTCGTTTCTGACATAAATACTAAGTCTAATCAGTTTTCTCTAGCAAACATCCTAGGACTGAGTCAGTACAAAAAAGTCAGTCACAGATTCAATTTTTGCTTCCCACCGACACTTCCTTCAGAAATCATATTCAGGATGCTAGAAAGCCATACTAATGCAATGGTATGCATTATTCCCATTCTTCAGAGAAATTCTCATTTTCCCACATTATTGGACTTTGCTGACCTATGCCACACATTACTACAGGTAGAGCCATCCAAAAAGGGTGAGGAAAGAGACAAAGAACTAATGGTCTGATATTCCAAAGTATGGAGCACACAAATTTAGTATAGAAGTCAATGGAAGTCATGGGTGCTCAGCTTTGTATGTCAACTAGAGTGTACAACAAGATAGGGTTCCCCAGCAGTCAGGATCTGTGTAGAAGACATGTTTTCAGGCTCTCTATGATTAATGTAGGCCAGAGCTTTGTATATTGTTTGAATTGTGGCAATAGTATGTAACCCACACACTGCCTGGGTGTGGTGTTCTGTCCCATCTAGTGGCACTGAGACCACAGAGAGAGAGAGAGAGAGAGAGAAAATGAGTCTGCTCTACAGTCTTAGCTAACAGCACGTTGACTTTTAGCTCATGCGATAGAGGCTCATGCCTTAAGCTCCAGAGGCCCCAGGTTCAATCCCGCCCGCCGACGACCAGGGTCTGTTGGTGTTACAAGTACAAAAGACCCAGTTAGGATCAGGACCATGTTGTGTTAAGTGGCCTAGGAAGACAAGATCCTTGACCAAATGCTTAAAATATAATTTAAGACAAAACATGACAAGTGACTGTGGCAAACCATAGGGAGGAAGATAAAGGGAGGATGATTAAACCAATAATAAGCTCATGCAGTTACATGTATAACTTGATGAATAGGTTATTGGAAATGAAATTCTAAGCATTGACATCACCTACAAAACCAAGCGCCAGGATGAGCAAATGACCGGTCCTGGTTTCCCATCAAAGATATACACATTAAAATGTTAAAATTCCTTCCAAAACACAACTAGCTTTTTTGGCAACAAGAGGCAAAGTGTAATTATGCTGCTCATGAGCAAACTGTGAGTAGGTTATCCTTAAAGGGGAAATGCAAGGTGCGTGAAGGTGAAAAACAAATGAATAGCATCCCATCAGTTAAAATTAGGACTGTCAAGCGATTAAAAAATTATTTGTGATTAATCACGTGATTAAACAAAATTAATAATGATTAATCGTGCTGTTAAACAATAATAGAATACTATTTATTTAAATATTTTGCATGTTTTCTACATTTTCAAATATATTGATTTCAATTACAACACAGAATACAAAGTATACAGTGCTCACTTTATATTTATTTTTATTACAAATATTTGAACTGTAAAAAATAAAAGAGTATTTTTCAATTCACCTAATTCAAGTACTACAATGTAATCTCTTCATCATGAAAATTGAAATTACAAATGTAGAATTATGTAAAAAAAAATCTGCATTCAAAAATAAAACAATGTAAAACTTTAGAGCCTACAAGTCCACTGAGTCCTACTTCTTGGTCAGCCAATAAGTAAGAGAAATAAGTTTGTTTACATTTATGGGAGATAATGCTGCCCATTCTTAATTAAAATGGCACCTGAAAGTGAGAACAGGCGTTTGCATGGCACTGTTGTAGCTGGCATCACAAGATATTTACATGCCAGATGCGCTAAAGATTCATATATCCCTTCATGCTTCAACCACCATTCCAGAGGACATGCGTCCATGCTGATGATGGGTTCTGCTCGATAACGATCCAAAGCAGTGCAGACTGAGGCATGTTCATTTTCATTATGAGTCAGATGCCACCAGCAGAAGGTTGGTTTTCTTTTTTGGTGGTTCAGGTTCTGTAGTTTCCACATAGGAGTATTGCTCTTTTAAGAATTCTGAAAGCATGCTCCACACCTCATCCCTCTCAGATTTTGGAAGGCACTTCCAATTCTTAAATCATCGGTCGAGTGCTGTAGCTATCTTTATAAATTTCACATTGGTATCTTCTTTGCTCTTTGTCAAATTTGCAGTGAAAGTGTTCTTAAAACAAACAATATGTGCTGGGTCATCATCCGAGACTGCTATGACATGAAATATATGGCACAATGCAGGTAAAACAGAGCAGGAGATATACAATTCTCCCATAAGGAGTTCAGTCACAAATTTAATTAATGCATTATTTTATTAATAGGTGTCATCAGCATGAAAGCATGTCCTCTGGAACAATGGCCGAAGCATGAAGAGGCATATGAATCTTTAGCGCATCTGGCACTTAAATATTTTGTGACGCAAGCTACAACAGTGCTGTTCTCATTTTCAGGTGACACTGTAATTAAGAAGTGGGCAGCATTATCTCCGTAAATGTAAACAAACTTGTTTCTCTTAGCAATTGGCAGAACAAGAAGTAGGACTGAGTGAACTTGTGGGCTCTTAAGTTTTATATTGTTTTGTTTTTGATCGCAGTTATGTAACAAAAAAACTACATTTGTAAGTTGCACTTTCATAAAGAGATTGCACTACAGTACTTGTATGAAGTGAATTGAAAAAAATACTATTTCTTTTGTTTATCATTTTTACAGTGCAAATATTTGTAATAAAAATAATATATAGTGAGCACTGTACATTTTGTATTCTGTTCTGTAATTGAAATCAATATATTTCAAAATGTAGAAAAAATCCAAAAATATTTAATTAATTTCAATTGGTATTCTATTGTTTAACAGTGCAATTAATCACAATTAATTTTTTTTTAGTTAATCGAGTGAGTTAACCGCGATTAATCGACAGCCCTAGTTAAAATTGCAAGACACATGCACTTAGCAAAAGGAGGAATATAAACCCAAAAAGTATACATGTGTTGTGAAAGGTCTTAATAACAATCTTAATCACATAATTTTGAATGTATTAATAAAGCAGTATAGACTCTTGTGTCCCCTTCAGACTTTCTTCATAAAAGTAAATAGAAATCAATATCTGCTCTCCTGTCAATGCTAACAGAAAAGATGAGCTCAAACCCAAAGCCCAAATACATGTACCCTCAAATTTTAAGGGGGATTTTGAAATTCAGATATGAATTTTGCTGCTTGGACCCACCTCTGGATCAAAGTTGGCAAAACATCAAATGAACTAAGCAAAATGATATGACAACACATCTCTTGAAAACTACATTTTGTTTTCAGATGTTGCCTTTGCCAATGTTCAGGCAAGTTTCTAATTAACACCTTTTTCCTGGCTATCCAAAATCAGCTTCTTTTGTATTTCCCAGTGGAAAAGTCTAAATAACTGGCCACCTTTCGTCTTACATCAGCTTAATATGGTATGAATTCATAAGGGCCTCTTGTTAAACTAGGACATGTACTGAGAATTCTGAGGAGAAAAGAAGTTGCAAGCAATGCATCTTTGAAGGAATGAAAGGAAAATATTACTTGAAAGAAGGGAAAACGTACTGTACTTTCGCAAATCAGCAGGCAGAGGAAACTGCTTTTTTTTTTCAAAGTGAGATCTATACAAGACCAACAAAACCATTCTGAATTGTGAACCTCATATTCAATGACAAACTTGAGAAAAGAAGTGGCAATTCAAATATGGGATAAAGGGACCTAATAAACATGATTGGATTTTAATGCAGCCATGCCTGTCTAAACATTCATTAGTGATGAAGTAACACAATACTTACAAAAGCTGCTGCTGTATGCATCTGTGCCCCTAAAAAAACATGCAGGTAATTCAACTTGTCAGCAATCACTTTCATGCGAGTGGTGAGGCTATTGTAAAAGGCTGTTGAAATACTACTGGGAACATCTACAAAAATCAGTATTACCATAGGGCTAAAACAAAGAAGTTTCTAGCAAAGCAAATATAATTCACCAAATCCATCCACAGTGATGACTGCTTTGCTTCTCTATGTTGCCAGTCAGGTTGAAAATACAAGTTTATCATTAATGGAGAGAATTTTCAGAAGTCAGGGAGCATTACTGAAGTAAATCGATGAGTTGTTTCTTTCCACCAAAAATGCAAGGGATTAGCAGATACTTCTGCACCTAGGAAAAAAATAGATCTGCCTGCTAAGATATTCATTTCCTTGTATCAGTATGTTTGGGGACAAAAAAAAGGGGGGAGGGGAACAAAAAAAAAGAGATATGTGGTCACCCAAAGAAAGATTCAAGCAGCATACATATTTCAATATTAAGGAGAATCAGACCATTAAAAAAATCCACAACCACCTCCAGTTATTAAAGTTTCGTTTTAAGTTAAAATGTGATGGGATAGTCAAAACTGATCTGCAGTTAAGAATTCAGTTACCGGGCAGCTATGCTATTGACTACAATCATCCCTATCCACATGCAATAAGAAAAAATATAGGATAAAAGGACCCAGATCCATCTCCTCCGATGTCTGGACTTGAGTTCATGTCCTCATCACTCTTCTTTCTGCATCCTAGGGCAGGCCAAGGGTTACATAGTGCCCTACATCAGCAATTCAGGAAACAAAGCTCTTGCTTAACAATTGAGAGGAAAAACTTCCTGACTATGAGAGACTTGGCATAATATTTTCAAAAGTGACTAGCGATTTTAAATACTCAGTTTCAGAAAAAACTTAAAGGAGCCTGGATTTCAGTGTGTGGGTACTCAGTCACCTAAAATTTGGGGCATTAAATATGACTAGTCACTGGAAAATGGTGGTCTTGTTTCTTTTGTGTTTTCAGTGGAAGTCTAAATATCTGGCCACCTTTCTGCTTACAACAGCTTAATATAGCATGAACCCATAAGGATCTCTTGTTAAACTTTACTAGGACATGTTCTGAGTATTCTGAGGGGGGAAAGAATTGCAATGAATCTTTAAAGAAATTAAAGGAAAAGTTCCCTTGAAAAAAGAGAAAATGTACCATGTGTTCACAATCAGCAGGCAGAGGAAGCTAATATGTTTAGTTTGGTTTTAGTGAGTTCTGTTCAGGGCCAACAAAAACTATTCTGAATTCTGGACTACATTTTCAATTACAAACCTGAGAAAAGACATCATCCAGGAATGTCGGAAATACAAAGGTTCACAGATGTATAGCGTTTAAGGCCAGAAGAGACCATTAGATCATATAGTCTCACCTCATATATAACACGGGCCATTACATTTCATTCCGTTACCACTGTACTGAGCCCTACAATTTGTGTTTAGCTAAAGCATCTCTTCCAGAAAGGCATCTAGTCTAGACTTGGAGACATCAGGAGATGGAGCATCCATCACTTCCCTTGGGAGTTTTTGTTCCAGTAGTTAATCATCCTCTCTGCTACAAATTTATGCTTTATTTCCAATTTGTATTATCTGGATTCAGCTTTCAGATACTGCTTCTTATGCATTTCTCCACCGGATTAAAGAGCTCTTTAGTATCCAGTATTTTTAACTCATGAAGCTACTTATACACTGTAGTCAAATTTTTTTATAAACTGAACAGATTGAGCTCTTTAAGTCTCTTCACTGTACGGCATTTTCTCCAACCTTAAAATCTTTTTGTGGCTCTTTTCTGTACCCTTTAATTGGTCAACATCTTTTAAAAAATATGGACATCAGAACGGTCCACAGCATTCTAGTATTGGTCTCACCAATGCCATCTGCAGACATAAAAATCTCCTCCCTACTCCTTTTCACTACTTCCCTTGATATTTACTTCCAGATGATTGATGAAAATGTTGAATAGCATCGGCACTAGCACCTATCGTGCAGAACCCCACTGGAAACATCCCAAAGCAATTATGGTTTCCCCATTGACAACTACTTTTTTGTATCTGTCAGTTAGACAGTTCTTAATCCACTTAATGTGTGATTTAATTATATTGTATAATGATATTTTTTAGTCAGAATGTTATGCAGTGCTAAATCAAATGCCTTACAAAAGCCTAAGTATATTACAGCTATGGTAGTTATCTTTATCAGCCAAACTTGTAATCACCTCTAAGAATTAAATCAGGTTTGTTTGACAAGTTTTGTTTGCTATAAAACCATGTTGACTGGTATTAATTATGTTCCCATCCATGAATTCTTTATCAGCTGAATCCCATATTAACTTTTCATTATTTCATCTGGGACTGATGCCAGGTTATCTAGGTTATTGTTACCCAGGTCATCCCACTTGCTCTTTCTGAATATTAGCACAACATTAGCATTCTTCCAGTCTTCTGGAATTTCCTAAGTATTTCAAGATCTTCTCAGCCAGCTGTTTTATAGATCTTGGGTTTAAGTTATTCAGGCCTCTTGATTTAAAATGGTTTATGCCTAGTAGATTTTGGTTATTATCCTCCTTGGTTACTAATTGACTAGAAAGTACTTCATTATCTCCATCTCCATATGTTTACACCATCCTGCTTCTTTCCAGATACAGGACAGACATATTCATTGAATACATCTGCCTTTTCTGCATCATTACAAAATTTACTATCTCACTTCTAGGATTTCTTTTGTTACTAACAGGTTTTATTCTTATTGTCCTTAGCCCTACCAACCCTAATATCTTTAGTTTCCCTTACTTTCTGCACTTAATAATTTCTAATTTATATTGATTTCTATCTATTTCCCCTTTTTTCCATTTGTTATACATTGCTTTTTTTTTTCTAATTTTTGCCTTTACTTCACCAATGAACCAGGATGTGCTTTTAGCCAAAGTTGTTCTCTTTCTTGATTGTGGAATCATGGTTATTGACCATTAATTAACTTTTCTTTAAGAAGTCCCAACTTTCATTCATATTTTTCAGTCTAAATTTTTCCACGTAGTCAACATCTGCTCATAATTCTCCACAGCTTTAGGAAATTAGCTCTTTTGAAGCACTAAGTTATATATGTTACTGTTTGGCACTGTCCTCTGGTTGCCCATATTGAATTTATTCAGGTCATGATCATTGGCCCCTAGGCAACCACTACCTTCCAGTCCACTGAAAAAGGAGCTACCTTATGTTGGGTGCAATGCTGTATGTGTTTCAAGATTCTCATCTATAATTTCTAGAAACTCCAGTGATGTTTGATTGCTAGCTGCATGAGACCTCTAGCAAGTCTCCCAAACTGAAGTTCCCCATTACACCACAATTTTTCCTTCCACATGTTACAGGTATATTTGTATCCAGTAAAGGATAGGATGGAAGTTATAACATGAACAGAAGGAGGGCCAGGTTGAGATCAAAGATAAATTCTGGAAGGCTACAGGATGCCAGACAGGGTGCTTATTTAAATTAAAATAGGCACATGGTCAACAATAAAAACTGTAAATGTCTATGTGCCAATGTAAGAAGTTTAAAAGCATATATAGCTGAACTAGAGTGCCTGGCTATGCAAGGACCTTGACATAATAGATATTACTGAAACATGGTAGGATGACAAAAATCACAATGGGATACTGTAATACCTAGCTAGAAACTATACAGATTAGATCATTGAGGTGGGCAAGTAGCACTATATCTTAAAAAATGCAATAGAAACCAATGAGGTAATAAAATTTTTGAGTGGAGAGGCCCATAGAGTTAGATCTGTATGTACGCAATTCCCAAGTCATAAATATACAAATGCCCTAGTAGGGTTATTCCAGAAGCCAACTAACCAAGAAAAGGAGACTGAGTGCATAGTACTGAGGAGATCAAAGAAGCAGTTACAGCTGATAAAACATAACAGCAGGGTACTTCAACTAGCCATGTATAAGCTAGTCATCTGTTACAATGAGACAAGATTTAGAGAAACAATTTCTCAACACTTTAAATGACGGCTTCTTGGAACAGCTAGCTCTAAAACATGCAACAGGAGAAGCTATTCTCAGCTTCAACCTTTGGCGTTGGTAGTAGTAGTATAGGGTTACCATATTTCAACAATCAAAAAAGAGGACGGGAGGAGCCCCGCCTTAGCCCCGCCCCTGTCCCACCCTAGCCCCGCCCCTGCCCCTTCCACTCCCTCCCACTTCCTGCCCCCTCAGAACCCCCAACCCTCCCCCCCCACGCCTTGTCTCCTGACTGCCCCCTCCTGGGACCCCTGCCCCTAACTGCCCCCCAGGACTCCACC
>NC_048298.1:246776634-246811306 GCF_013100865.1 Trachemys scripta elegans | reverse complement strand
GAGGGGACATGATAGCAGTTTTCAGGTATTTAAAAGGGTGTCATAAGGAGGAGGGAGAAAACTTGTTCACCTTAGCCTCTAAGGATAGAACAAGAAGCAATGGGCTTAAACTGCAGCAAGGGAGGTTTAGGTTGGACATTAGGAAAAAGTTCCTAACTGTCAGGGTGTTTAAACACTGGAATAAATTGCCTAGAGAGGTTGTGGAATCTCCATCTCTGGAGGTATTTAAGAGTAGGTTAGATAAATGTCTATCAGGGACGGTCTAGACTGTATTTGGTCCTGCCATGCGGGCAGGGGACTGGACTCGATGACCTCTCGAGGTCCCTTCCAGTCCTAGAATCTATGAATCTATGTATTTTGATTTTTTTTTCTTGTCACATTTTTGGTCACAAATGTATATTTTAGCCCATTCTACAATGATGTGGATGACATTTTAATGCATCTGCACTACTTCATTCCACATTCTAGTGCAGCGTTTCTCCAACTGGGGTCCATGGATCCCTAAGGTACTCCAGGGGGTCCGCGGGCCCTGCTGATCAACTCAACTTCTCCCCCTCTCTCCCAGCACCTCCTGCATGTTGGGGAACAGCTGTGAGGGAGAGGGAGGATTGGGGACGTGGCACACTCGGAGGAGGAAAGAAGAGGGGCAAGGGTGGAGCAGGGGCAAGAAGAGGTGGGGCTGTGGTGGGGCCTTGGGGGAAGGAGTGGAGTGGGGGCAGGGAGCTTGGAGGTCCACGAAAGATTTTAAATCAAAATGGGAGTCCTCGGGTTGCTAAAATTGGAGAACCACTGTTCTACTGGTATGCATCCCACAATGAGTCAGCAAGCTGAGCCCAAAGTGTATTGGGCATTGTAACTGAAGGCTCCACCAGGTGGTGTTTCTAGGAAGTAATGCTTATAATGTTCCCTGGAAGTTTTGAGACTCAGTTCAGTAAAGTCAGTATTTCATTTTAAGACTCACCAGCAACCAATTTACAAGGCGACAAATGACACTAAGGTAATGCAGCCCTGAAACTTCAGTTCCACCTCAGAGAACAACCTGTGCTGTTGACCTATCACCTCGTTTCACAAAGCTACACAGGATTACAGTTCAGTTAGCACAATGTCCCTTCACTTAAACAATACGAATTACATTTCCACTTACGTAGCAGTTACTCAGGATTATTTTTAGAACTTTCAGCAAGATGATTTTACTACCAGCCATTAAGTCAGAACAGAAAGAGAGAAAGAAATTGGAGCGATGATGAACTCTCTGACAAAGGGTGGAAGGAGAATGGGTTGCATCTCCACGGGCACGATCCAAAATGTTTTGCTGACAAGGCTCAAATGTAAATCCTGATTTAGGAAGAGCAGCTTTTCTCATATTACTTACTCGTATTTTACAGACCTAGCAAGGAATTTTAAATGTACTGAGAGGCAAATCCTGCCTCCTCGTCCACATTTGCAGAAGTACCCCGCCCCCATCTCCTCCCAGAGGCAGAACCAATACTGGGACAGGGACAGGATTTGGGCAGGCTATGCAGTTGGTACTCAACTATGCAATGGTTCCCTGTGAACCACTCTACAGGAGGCCAAAGGATGCAGGAGCAGAGATCCTATTGAAGATCCTCCCCTACCACCCAGCCATGACACAGCTTGGATGGAGAATTCTTTTCACATGCATACCTCCCCCACCACTGCCACTTGGAACTACATATCTTCCATCCCACCTCTTGTGGCTGGGTGCTGGTGTGAGGATGGGGGCCTGGAAGTGTTGCTGAAAAGCCACAGCAACTTCCATAAGGTAATCTCAACTACTTTCAGTTATTCTGTTTAAAGCAGGATTTCTTCCAACAGCCATGGGCCCCAGACTCAACCTTTCATTATGGAAAAGTTCTAGAGAATATAAGAAGGGATATGGACCTTTTTTTCCAGAACTGGCCTCAGACTTCTACTGAAGTTATGGGGGCTGAGCACTTTTGAAAATCAGGCCCTAAACCTTGGGATTATGTACATATTCAATAGCATTCTATGGAAATAATAATTAATAGATACCCTTTCTACTGAAACAGGTGGTGAGGTAATATATTTTATTGTACCAACCTCAGTTGGCGAGAGAGACATGGCTACAACTACACTGCATACAACATTCTTTCTACAAGCTTTTTGAACTACATAGAGAATTCTAGCAGAGTCCTTAGTTTTATATTAAATTCCAGGGAAATGTCAAAAAACCTGTAGAAACATTATCATTTTCTCAGAAGTTACATAGGGCTTTGCCATAAGGGTTATCTAACCCTTTAAAAACTGTGTGTGTACTTTCCCTTCCTGTAATTACAAATTTCCTAGCCAAATTCCTCTCAACAGAAATATCCATAACCCTGCTCCACTTTCTAAAAGCAACTGCCTACAGCCTGATCCACTCTCTCCCTCCCTCCCAATAGCTCTCATTTAAATGTAAAATGGGGATAACAATCTTAACCTCCTTCGTAAAGCACCTGGAGATCAACTGATGAAAAAGTGATATATAAGGGCTAGGTATTATTATACCATTGGCTTTGATCCCTTTCTTTAATATGACTAATGATATTTATAGTTTATAAAACATGCAAAGTGTGCTCGGTACTTCTGACCACAAATGAGAAAAATACCCTGCCCCAAGGACCTTACCATCTAATCATAAAAACGGCACACAGTGAGTGAGTGTAACAAACGGGGAATGTAGGAGGAGGGCAGGAAATGGGGGAAACAAGACGACAAAGGTAACAAGAATATTATGTTGTTACTTAGGTTTATATGCATTTCTTGATGGCTCTATTCTGTCAATTATTTTAATGCAAATTTTCCTCTTCACTCTTATGGAGTATCGAGTATCATGGGCCTTTAGGAGTGATCTGAATGAGGAGAGGCAGAGTTTGATGGACTGCAGAGTCTTCCATGGATAAGAAGCAGCATGGAAAAAGGTGTAAACATGGAAGTGGGAGGGGGGACACAAAGGGGACATTAAAACTGACTTCATTGGCGGCACAAAGGGGGACATGCTCAGAAATTAGATTGAGCTGTAGGCTGGGATGGAGTTGGACTGGAATTTGCTAATAGAAAGACTGAAGAGAGCACTGATATTGGCAGAATGATGGGTAAGGAAGATGACTTGAGCAAATGTATTTTCAATAAACTACAGGGGAGTGATATGGGTGTCAAGGAGGCCAGAGAGTAAGAGGTTGCACTAGGTGCAGGGACTGTCATTAAAATATGTTTTTTACAGTGTATAGTACAATGGAGTCCTGACCTGGTTGAGGCCTTAGGGGTATAATTCACTATAATTAGTCAAGTGGGAGATGACCAGGGCAGAAATCTGGGATTGAGAGGAAGGGTTAGATTTCTAAAGATTTATACAGGAAGTACTAGATCTCGCAGAAATCTCTCCTTTCTTACTGCACCCCTCCAGAGAATTTCCCCCCACATTTAATCATTGTTCCTGGTCATACTCAAGTGGCCACATATATATGCATATTATTTTTCCTTTTTGTTTGAGAGACAGGAAGTTTGGATTCCTACCCACCACTTTGTCACATCACATAATTGCTTTCCCTGATGGCCAAAATATCACTGTTCAGGCTTCCTAGAGCCAAGCTGCAGGCTGTCCTCACATTCTAATTTTAAATCTTCAACACATTTTCGTACAGGCTCTCTGACTGGAGGGAGAATTTTTAAAATAGGCTATTCAGAGAGTGTCTGCAATAGATTGGCTTGGCAGTGTTTGCCTCAAATACCCCACCACATTTGCAGCTGTTAATTCCGTATGGTGATTGATAAATGGGTTCTGCTAACTCAGGAAGTAAAGGAGATGGGAGTAGTTCTTTGGAGAAAGATGATCATGGGCTGAGTAATCCTTAGGAAGAATCCTTGAAGCGCAAAGCCTGGGGAGATGGTCTGAGCTGAACTTCTTTGTATTATTATTATTTCCTGTGTTAATCAAACTAAATCCCAGGACTTATGTATGAACGGCA
This sequence comes from Trachemys scripta elegans, assembly GCF_013100865.1. NCBI lineage: Eukaryota > Metazoa > Chordata > Testudines > Emydidae > Trachemys > Trachemys scripta. The sequence goes on along the minus strand of NC_048298.1, from coordinate 246,807,317 downwards.
CCTCCTCGTGCAGACTTTTATATTTAATCAAAGCCTAAAAACCTCTCTTTCCCCCTCTTTAAGGTAACTGTATAGAGATTTCACTAACAGTGTGGTAGGTAATTTTCTTTCCCCTGTAAATTAAATTTAGCCTTTGGTTATGAGCCAGCCTTACTGACAGATACTTTATATCACCTTCAGGTCCAGATTGCTCACCATGTTTACCTTCCAACTGATTCCAGTAAATGTTATAAGAGCTATCGAATAAACAGACCTGCAAAAACACAAAACATTAACTTGCTAGAATGCATCTTATCAATCTGTATCCATTTCCTCTATGCAAGAAAACACACAACTGAAACTTAAGCTTATTTCTATGTCTTCAGGATCGAAAATAACAACAAAATAAGAGAAGCAGGAAAAGACTGTATCATTCAAATGAAAGTCCAATAATTTGCTATTATTTAGCTATGGAGATGTATGGCCAAATTCTGCTTTCAGATGTACCTATTTAAACCAACTGAAGACGAAAGTATAGGATGAGAATTCATGATCCCAAGAAGAAATGGAAACGCTACTATTAGATCAAAATAAGATGGGTCTGTCCTAGGGATAATGTGAGTCTTACGTCATTGTACAAATAACTAATAATAATTTTCTGAGATTTATTATACTGGAAATCTGAGCAGGACTTTGCATAAATAGGCTGAGATGAACTTTTAGAACTTTTGAGGAAAATTCTGCAACTGTATGATGTTTATATAAACTGAGAAATGAATTCTCATTGTGTTGCGTCAGTTCCTTTCCCGATCATGAAGTCTCTGGCAAGGACAGATTGAAAGTTATTTTGCAAAACCAATAATGTTTACAGTTTAAAGTGAGTCTATTTTTTTGTCCTGTGCAGGCTTTTCTCTTCATACCTGCAATGTGGATATGGCTCGCTGAAGCAAGATAGAACTTGACTGTCCATCTTGGGAAACCTCTTGACTAATATACAATATCCTGGGTCTTCGGGCTCAAAGATTCTATTCTTCAGGCAGCTCCTTTATCTCTCAGTTGTCATCTTTTCCATCTCCCAATTCGCTCTGCCTATCCACCCCAAAAATATCCCCTTCCCAAAGACAGTTGAATTCATTCCCTGCATTTTTACCATGATTTATTTTCCCTTCAAACCTGTAAAATACATAATTTCTTCAATGATATGCACATGAAGAGATAATCTATTGAAAAACTGCTTGACTACTTATTCTGAACTTAACCAATCTGTCCTTGCAAAAGAGTTGCAGACATATGCCTTCCGCACACACCAGGAAAAGACTAATTCCCAGTGACTTGAGGATAGGGCTTCAGTTTATTGTCAGTTTGTCTATCCAGTGATAATACATACATACACACACACACACACACACACACACTCATATATCGTAAAATGTTCTCAGAGAATGCTTTCCTTTAAACATGATGGACAGGTGGTAGCCACTCCAGAGTTAAAGTTTACAGACCAATTTCCATATTAAAACCTTATTTTGGTGCCCTACCTCCTACCTAAGTTTGGCTTGAAAAAATTCATTTGTCCTGAAAATTGCCAGGTCTAATTTGAAGACTAAAGGAGAATGTTTCTTGCATGTCTGAAGAAAGTTAAATTTGTTTTGAGTCATTCTAAAAAGTTACCCAGATTTAAGTTAGACTTATATGTAATGTTTATCTCCTGCTAATTCCAAAATGGCTTACTGCTATGCCTTCAAACTTGCCAGAGTTTATTCTCCCTGAGAACTAATGTATTGACTGTAATTAAGACAAGTTAACAATATTTATTGTGGGTAGTTTGGGGCCCAATCCGGGTGTCATTGATTTCAATGAGTTCTTATCCCAATTGTCCACTGATGTCTATGGGAGGTCCTTTTTCCATGTGCGGACCCCTAAAAAATTTTAAATAGAGGTGCAGACCCCTTTGAATATCTGAGACATAGTCTGTGGACCCTCAGGGATCCTGGACCACATTAACATCAGTAGGAGTTGGATTGGACACTATATTTTTAATGTGATTGTGTTGACTAGCTGCATTTTATTAAAAGTTTGAGGGTCTTTCTATATGTAACAGCTAATGGAGTTATTCTAAAAGTTAAAGAATACCAGGTCAAGGTCTCTAGTCCTGGTTCTGCAAGTGTGTATGGTTTATTATGAAGAAGTGGTAATCTCTGATCATTAAGACTGCAAACTACAGTCCTATTATAAGGCTGATATTGATTCCTTCTTCCTTAATTGTTAGTTTACAAAACACCTATCTTTTAGGAGTTAAGTCCCATTGTCCCTTGTTCTGATAAACTTGAATATATTGAGCAAGTACTTTTTGAAACTGAAGTGCTTAAACATGGCTCCTTTCTAATTTTTTCCTGCAAGTATCCAACATTAGTGTCCCTCTGTTGGCTCAATTAAATCACATTACACCACAAAGTTCAAAACCATCAGTATATTTTACTGCACCCCAAGAAGTTTCAGTTGATTTTCTAATCTGAGTACAGTGCTTAGATACCACAGTGATAAACGTTTTACAAAGGCAGCTATATCAATATTTAAGATTGACACTGGCTCATACAACAGGCAGTTTTCAGGAACAGAAATTTTTTAAATTGCTATCGTTTGAAAACCAGACCTGATTCTCCACCACTGAAGCTGACAAAGAAAGGAAAAAAAATATGATTGAGAGTATATTCTACAATTATCCCTGTCAATAAATTCTTGCTGTGAACAAAGCAAAGATACTTAGATGATACATTGCTTGTATATTGTGATCTTTTGTCACCCACCTGCACAAATATTGGCTAGGATCCCGCAATCATCTCTTAACAGGTGGACAACAGAAGGCACAGAACCCCACTGAAGTGATACATTTCCTGTAGGCAGTATATTTTTGCTGCTATAGTTATTCCACACAATTTCACACTATTCAAGAAGCACGAATGTTGGTTTCCACCCTTTATTTGTTTTACCAGAGCTGCCCACTCCTATAACTTAATTTTGTGATGCCTAATGTATTTAATTATTAATTTACCAATTAGAAATAAAAATGAAAGGTAATAAAAAAAAACACCTTGGGAAATACCATAAAACAAACATCGTTCCAGAAACCAGACAATGTTGCTAAGTACAACAATGTACCACCATTTACATAACCCAACCACTTAAAAGTACAGCAGTGAATAGTTAAGGGCATCATATATCTTACACTGTCACATAATAAAATAAATACATAATTTTTACAACACAAAGCAATACATATATCACCACAATACAACCACCCTTTGCCTCAAAATAAATACCACTCTTATATCAATAACCTCAGAATATGAACACAAAACAAAGCCCTAATGAAAAAGAAGTAAACGTGTATATACATCAATGGCATGTGTTGATCAGCTCCAAGTGCAAGTTTATACACAAACATAATTTTAACCATAAAACATATTATTTTCCTACCAACTAAATAGTTAACATTCTCAAGAAACAACAATTGTAAATATTTTGCCAAAAAAATCCTACTTCCTACCACTTCTCAGTATCCCTCAAAAGAAAATATTGAAATAAATACATGAAACAATCCATGGCATGAGCCCAAGCTACCGGCAGGGGGGAGGGAAAGATCCCTGCCAATCCCACTAAATGGAGCTATTTACACTATAACTATATAAAAACTCTATAACTATACTAACTATAAACTATTAACAAACTATTAACACTGGTGAGAGAAAAAACGCTAGGGAGAGTGGAGAGCAGCAAAGCCGAGCTCCACAGTTCCAACGACTGTCACAGGCGGTAAGAAGGAACTGAGGGGGCGCTGGATCAGCTGGAGTATATATCTGGCGCCATGAAGGCACCATTCCAGGTGGCTCCACAGCCGACCCACTGGGTGTTGCGAGGATAAAAGTTCTCCGACGGCCATGCATGCGCAAACCTAATTGGAATCGATATGATCAAGAACTCAAAGAAGAATAAAGGTTATTATGTAGTGATGGAATATGCACAGCTTTGTACTGGTATGTAGCCACGCTAGCCATCATATAAACTGTGACACTGATTCATACAACATCCCTCCCTACCCTATACGCCAACAACAGGCAGGCAAAATATGAAAAGGGCAACATCATCACATCTTCCTCTTAAGCCCATGTTCATGGTAGAAATAGCTTCCTGATTTTATGGTTACAGACTTGCTCAATGGAGTAGGCTATTTTCACACTACTGTGATTTCGAAGGCACTTTTTGTTTCTTGAACCAAAGAAGAACATAAAAGCGTTTTTGGAGATCAGAAGGAAAATATTTTAAAATACATAAATATCAGGTCCATCAATTTTGACAGTATTCTTTCAAACTATACAGAATTAAATTGTGGTCTAGATTGAACATTAAAAAAAGAACAGAAAAGAAAAGAAACTTTTGGAAACAGGAAGAAAATCAAAACTAAGTACAGATTCCACATTTTGAGTTCTACCAGAACAGTCTACTTCTTTCTAGCATGTCATGGTTATCATCAAGATAATAAGAACACAGCGCAGAGCAGCACAAAACATCTTTTAGATAAGGATAAAATTCTTTATTATAATAAAAAATTCTGGTCTTCATTGTTTCCTCTGCCAGCTGCCAAGAGATCTGCACTTGTCCTTTTGACATTTTGAATGATCTGACTGATCTTCTCTCCATGCCATCCCCACATATTTATTGTCAAGTGTTTTTACTCGGCTATTTAATGTTACACATCAAACTATTTCTGTGCATCAGGGGATGGTAGCCAGTGCCATGCTGCATCATATAGACCAGATTTCATGCGAGCATTTAAATCATTGCTGAGGCAGCCACTCAGTTATTTGAATGCATGCCCCCCATTTCCCAAACACACACAGCTTTCACACTTCAAACTGAGGAAGAGGCATTGCTGACTTGAGGTGCTCATTTAAATGCGCCTATCAAAGAAAAACACTGGTGCTCGGCATGATGGAAATTAGGTGAATTATGGCCAACTGATGTTATCACTACATTTTTATTCATTCCCAGGAAGGATGATTTAAGGGCCACTGACTTGCACTATGAGCTTTTCAAATTGACTGTCAACAATATTTCCATTAACGTTACTAACAAACAATACATATTATAGAAAAACAGCAACAACAATGCTAACCAACCCTCCCCACAGCAAGGAGGGGTTCAAAACGCTATCAGAAAAGCCAGGTGGAGTTTACACAGAGGGAAACATGGCACCATGGACTGAGTGGACCCCTTCCCAATCACTATACTCCCTCCTCCAGTATACAGTCTAGTCCACATAAACATGGAGTGACAGGGGCTTGGGTGGCCTAGTGGTTAGATTGCTGGGCTCTCAGCCCCTTGCTGGGCTGAGCAGTCTCAGTCTTTAAGGCCAAGGTCCCAGCCCAGGGCCTTGTGTATACCAACCCCTGAACAGGGGGGTTGGTGTCTCTCCCGGAGGGGAGTCAGAACCTGCTGCCCTGGGTTACTTCCTATGAATCTGTTCAGTTTGGGGCATGGCCCCTCTAGTCCAATCTATTGGTGGCTTGCTGCCTGGAGGGTTCCTTCTTGGGTCTGGGGTGGTGCTTTGCTGCAGTCCCAGGTCCCTTTGGGCGAGGCAGCTGCAAGATGGTGAGGGCGAGTCCCACAATGTCTCTGGGGTTTGCTCAGTCAGTTACCTCTGGTACTGGGGTTCGTTCGCAGTCTCCCCTTCTCTGAGGAGCCAGTTCTTGCTTCCAGGTGGCTGCCCTAGTTGGCAGGCTGCTGCCCCGTCTGTTCAGGCAGGAACACAGGGAGCTCCTGCTGCTTAGCCAGTGAACTGAGCCAGTCTCTTTTCTTTTCTCCCCCATCCACACCTGGCATTAGTCACAGGTATAGCGGGGCAAAGGTTTTATTTAACCCTTGCTTCATCACACACAGGTATCACTTCATTCTCATTGGTTTAGTAGTCAAAGCATTATCAAGCCCTGTGTGCTTTGTGGCATGCCAACCATACCTCCACTCCCTGAGCAGTTCACAGACAGCTGTTGTTAGCTGGAAGCTGATGGCAGCCTGGACACTAGCCCAGCCCTACTGCTTACTTTGTGCCCGAATGCACATGTTTTACCTTGAAGAGGACCACTGAACCCAATATTACAAGCACCATCAGGAACAAAGGCCTATATCCTACTTCTCATATGTAGGAAAGTCACAGCAGCCAACAAGTTCCTTCAGGAGATCTGGAGCGCCACAGCTACTCCTGTACTGGAGGCAAAGCACAAGTCCACAATTCATGCTCTGCACCATGAACACAGGTCCCCGTGAATAAGCCTTCCCAACAACGCCAGCACTGATATCTATCCTGCCACATGTTCCATTGGTAGGTCCACTGCAAACTAGTTGCCAGTAGCATTTAAAGCACATTAAGAAGGATTTGTTGCTGGTCCAAGCAGCAGTAATTTACCATGCACCAGAAATTGCCATGTTGGGAAAGGAAAAATTCTCTGAAGAGTAACTATTTCATTCCACCTACCTCAGGATAGAGACACGTGCTGGGTTGGGTGTAGCTCAGCTCATATATTGCAACCACGAAGGTGCTGGAGGCAGCTACCTAATGGAAAGGATGCTAATGTGAACCTGCCCTTCCCCCTCTGTGCAGTCCCCAGGCCCCTCTCCTCTGTTTCCTTATTATTTCATTCCCTTCTGCACCTCCAGAGGCCGCGCATAGCACAAGGGGTGGAACTGATTAGTAACTGTTGTGTTGTTTTGCTGACTGTTTAATTACATTTGTGTTCGCAATGTCAGGGGTGCTTGAATCTGGCATAGTTGCCCCTTTTTATTTTTGTACAAACCTAAAAAAAACCACCCCAATGAGAGGCATACAGCTTTCTGCACCAGGCGATGCCCTGCTTGGAGCAATACCGAGCTGCTGGACCTCATCAACATTTGGGGAGGGGAGGCTGTGCAGTCCCAGCTGCACTCCAGCCATAGGAATTATGATAACCAAAACAGACAGATTTCACGATGCATGATAGAAAGAGGCCATGACTGGGACACATTGCAATGTAAGGTAAAAGTGAAGGAGCTGCAGAATGCCTACCACAAGGCACGGGAGGCAAACCGCCACTTCGGTGCTGCGCCCACAAGCTGCCGGTTCTACAAAGAGTTAGACATGATACTCGGTAGCAACCCCACCTCCACTGTGAAGGCCTCTGTGGATACTTCATTGGCTCGCGTGCCAGTTGAGGGTGGACCAAGCCAGGAGGAGGAAATCTTGGATGAAGAGTGGGAGGGGGAACCAGAGGCAGAGGATGACTCGGAGGCCAAAGATGCATGCAATCAGGAGCTCTTTTCTACCCTGGAGAAGCCTAGCCAGTCACAGCAGTCAGATCTTGGCGAAGCGCAAACAGCAGAGGAGGCCCCTGGTAAGTGGATCTGATTTGGGGAATTGCTGAAGCAAGTTGTTGGGGGCAGGAGGATTGCAGAAATCAGGCTTGTCTCCCATCACATGCCTAGTCTGAGCGGCGGAACAGGCTGTTATGTAGCATCAAGTGGACACGCTCCAGGCGATACTATCTCTTCAAACCGAGCAGCTCCGCGCCCGCCCACCCCTGCAGCTGCCGTCGCAAAACTCTTTCCCAGGCGCCCCTCATACACCGCCAACACAGTTATCAATCTCCTGGCTCCACTCTCTACCCGCAGCATTTCACTCCTCCCTCCTCACAGTCCAGCACTGTGGACTCCACTGCACTCAACACCCATCCCTGAAGTACAGCACCCGCTGCATTGTACTCCAAAGGAGAAGGTTGGGTATGATCGCTGGATATACACAAATCTGTAGCTGTCCAGGGACCTCTCCTCCTCTTGAGGCCTTCACATCCCCCACACCCCTCCCTGCTGATGAATTTCTTCATTTGAGTCTCTCCTCCAGTTGTTGTCTTTTAATAAAAGAATGGAGTTGGTTTGAAAGCAATCCTTATTCTATTAAATGAAAGCAAAAAGAGCACTGCAAAGCAACATACAATTACGTTAAGCCCCTTTCTTGCATCATCTGCACCAATCACCCCCTAGCATTACAAGCACTGCAATCCCGAGCATAGCAACAAATATTAGTGGCTTTCAGCTTCAAATTGCTGCCTCAAAGCATCCCTGATCCTTATGGCCACACACTATGCCCCTCTAATAGTCCTGGTCTCTGGCTGTTCAAACTCAGCTTCCAGGTGCTGAGCCTCTCTGGTCCAGCCCTGAGTGAAGCTTTCACCCTTCCCTTCAGCGTACAGCACACAGCTATAAGCATAGGAATATTGTCATCGGCCATGTCCAGCTTCTCATACAGGCATCGCCAGTAGGCTTTTAAACGGCCAAATGCACACTCAACAGTCATTCTGCACTTGCTCAGCCTGTTGTTGAACCCCTCCTTGTTGCTGTCAAGTTGCCCCGTATACGGCTTCGTAAACCACGGCATTAAGGGGTAGACAGGGTCTGATGAAGTGGGCATTCACCCACGAAAGCTTATGCTCCAATACTTCTGTTAGTCTTAAAGGTGCCACAGGACCCTCTGTTGCTTTTTACAGGATCACAATGGGCATTTCGACTTCCCCTACGGTGATCTTCGAGTCCGGGAAGAAAGTCCCTGCTTGCAGCTTTTTGAACAGGCCAGTGTTCCGAAAGATGCGTGCGTCATGCACCTTTCTGGACCAGCCTGCGTTAATGTTTGTGAAACGCCCATGGTGATCCACAAGCAAATGGAGAGTCATTGAGAAATACCCCTTGCGATTAATGTACTTGGTGGCTAGGTGATCTGGTGCCAGAATTGGAATGTGCGTGCCATCTATCGCCCCTCTGTAGTTAGGGAAGCCCATTTGTGCAAAGCCATCCATAATGTCATGCACGTTGCCCAGAGTCATGGTCTTTTGGAGCAGGATGCAATAAATGACCCTGCACACTTCCATCAACATGACTCCAACGGTCGACTTTCCCACTCCAAACTGCTTAGCGACCAATCGGTAGCAGTCTGGAATAGCCAGCTATCACAGTGCAATTGCCACATGCTTCTCCGACAACAGGGCAGCTCTCATTCTCGTGTCCTTGTGCCGAAGGGCTGGGGCAAGCTCATCACACAGTCCCATGAATATGACTTTCCTCATGTGAAAGTTCTGCAGCCACTGCTCGTCATCCCAGATGTGCATCACAATGTGATCCCACAACTCAGTGCTTGTTTCCCAAACCCAAAAGTGGCATTCCACTGTGGTCAGCACCTCTGTGAATGCCACAAGCAATCTCGTGTTGTAGCTACTACGCGTGGCGAGATCAATGTTAAACTACAAAGGCAAGAGGAGTGCAAGGAATAACTCCAGTGCTACTCGTGACGTGTTAGTCAGAGTGAGCAGCATACTGGTCAGCAGTTCTGGATCCATTCCTGCAGCCTCAAAGAGGTAGGGTGCACAGAACACAAACTGTTTAAAGATGATGCCAGGGATTGCACAGGGATTGCTGGGATGTGAAGCAATGCATCAAAGGGCATTGGGACTGGACCCAGGATGCCCCGCGACCCCCTCCACCTTCCCACAAGTCTTAGCGGCAAAAGTGAAAGAGGTGCTCTGTGGGATAGCTGCCCAAAGTGCACTGCTCTGAATAGCGCTGCAAGTGCTGCAAGAGTGAACATGCTATTGCGCAGGCAGCTGTCAGTGTGAACACACATCGGTTTTCCTTCTGTGCTCTCCAAGCAGCGCTGTAACTGCCAGCACTGTAACTTTGCCAGTGTAGACATGCCCTTTGGAAAAAAATCAGACCACTTATTTAGGTGTCTAAATATGAACTCAACTTGCATACCAAATTTCGTGCCAATGGAAATTATTGCCCACCAAAGCCATCTTTAGGCATACGCAGCATACGCGGATGCTTAGGGCACCTGAAAATTTGGGGCACCCGTGGGTCTTAGTGTCCTCCCTCCCACCTCTGCCTATCCCTGTTCTGACCCTTCCTGTAGGCTCCCACCACAGCTGGCTGCTGCAGCCTGGTGAGTCTTCCTCTGGAGGGGATCTAATACTTAAAAGCGAAAAAGACTTCCAGACTGCCAGACTTATTAGCACAACATTGAAACCATTCAAGTGGTAAAGTCATTAACAGGCATTTGCCAACCCCCAGGTACATACTGTCAGTTTCTGAATTTACTGACAAAAGCAGTTGTGCATTACTGTAATATTTACTCAGAACATGCTAGTCTACAGGACCTTAGTTTAAAATTTGCTTTAAAAATATTTCATTAGTGTGTGATGATGATTATAAAATCACATCTCTAAAAACTCCTTGCATAGATTTTTAGATGCACAATCTAAAGTATTAATCTTGAGTCTTAAATGCTTGGATCTTCAGACATATAGTTTTTTAAATAAATCCTTCAAAAGACCCCCTTATCTAAAATACACATGTGAGCCTGGGCTGCCGTCAAGCATAGGGGCACCAGTTTAATAATACCCCATAGGGCCCCATAAAGCCTAAGGACAGCCCTGTTGCCCACCAAAATATGAAAAAACTTTACAATAAAAATGCTGATAAATTCCTAAAAATTAAAAAAAAAGCATGTTGCTAGATCACATTGTATACTCATACTCAGTTAATTTCAGTACATTTCAAAATGATTCATTGGCTTCTGTTTGCACATATACAAGAAGATGATAGGAGACAACAGAATATCAAACAGGAGTTGTTTTTGAAAGTGCTAATACAGTTTCTGTGCAAATTATTTCCCACAGGAAAAACTACATCCTCTCCTCCATGGCCATAGAAAGCCCCAGAGGCTGAGATAACAATGTGGCCCTGCTGTACCTGGGAATAAGGGTCAGAATTTCTGGAGCTTGTACAAACCATTTATAGCTGCACATGACCATTCAATGGGATTTATGAGGCAAGCCAAGGGTGGGACTGAGGACTCCCACACAGACACTGAGTTCCTTGTTAGCAGATCCAGTTAAAGGATCAAGGACTAGGTTTTGGGTACCCCAATCAAAGACACACTGAGTTTGGTCAGTCTTGGTCAAGGGTTGCCTACATTCCAGAAGTCTTAGTTAAGGATTACCTGGGTTTACAACCACCTTGAATAACAGATAAACTGGTTTGGGTCAGTTAGGAAAAGGAAGGCTGCATTTAGCAGGCATCTGGTCAAGGAATTTACAAGCTCCATTGGCAATTGTTATTCTTATTTTTTCTTTAGGAAACAAAAAGACACAATGAAAAAAATTAGTATTAATTCAACAGTAGGTGTGAAATCTAATTCTCAAAGTCAGAAAATGCAATGAAGATTAAAAACACGTTTTAAAGCATAAGCACAAGAAGAAAGATTTCAAAATGATCTCTCAACTTTCACTGTACATTTCCAAACTTCTGAGCACTTGATTTCTTATCTTTAATGATACATTAATGCTGGCTGATTGGATTGAATGTAGCCACAGGATTTTTAATAAAGTTTGTATTTTAATAAAGCAAGTGGATTATAAAGTTGCCCAGGGTAAAAAAGTTCCATAGAAAACAACATAAGATTTCTATTTCAAATACCAATTTCCCATGCCACTTGTCACATTTTAAAAATGACTTGTTATTTTCTCATGAATTAACTGTTCCACAGTTTCAGTGACTCAGCTGACTTATTGCAGCCATGTACTCACTTGGCCAATGACACAGATGTAATGACGGTGAAGTTGTATGGCATGTAATTTTTTCTTAACTAGACTCAATGGTCAGGAAATATGATATTAAAGTTGTAGTAGCTGCAGTGATTTACTGGAGAAGAACAGGGACCTCAAGGGCAGAGGAAGGATCTGCCATAGGACAGTCCAATTCAGACTTCTTAATTCCATCTATTTTGCCATTCTAGCAAATCAATTTCATATTTTCTCTGTAGTTTTTATTCTCTGGTTTCTTCCACTCTTTTTGTGCTGTTCCAGTGGTGCACTGGAAGAGGAACCTGGTTACATATCATGGGGAGTCCTCAACGGACATAGCCAGTTTCTACAGTACTCTCTCCTGCAGCCCACACTATAGAGGGCATATCAGCAATGTGTCACTACTGGGAGGTGGCCTGATCAGAGTATAATGCATTTCATCTCCCATCAGCTGGTTGATAGCCATTGCTAGCTGATGGAGCTTAAAGTAGCCCCTAGAAACTGGGGTTGTCAAAACACAGGCCTGAGAATCAAGGGACTGCAACCAGCTCCCTAAGGGACTGCAACCAGCTCCCTAAGGGACTGTCCTCCCTCAATGAACTCACCAGAGACTGGATGCAGCAGAGAATCTGGTCCCTGAAGTCCACAAAGTCTCTAACACTCCTTCCCTGTTTTGCAAATTGTTACTCTATTTGGGGGGGGAAAAAAGTTACTGTTCTAGTGTAGTTGTAGGTAAAGTAATGCCAGAGCTGGCCTTCCTCCCTCGTGCCCTCATAGATCTCAATGGTAACAGATGACAGACGCATCTGGAAGAGAAAAAACTCAAGTGTCAGAAGTGGCAAACACAGGCGGGTGTAGACAGTTTCCAGAACATGGAATTTTTGCAAGCCTGCATCCTAATTGTTGAAGAAACAAAGTTATCTCAGCTCTTTTCTTGCATAGGAGCTACTAAAACCAGACCCCACTAAACTACTCTGGACCACGAATCAGCTTCTGCTCAGCCCCAAAACCAAGCATCTCCCACTGTGCACAACTATCAGACTCCTTCTCAGAGACAATCATGCCAAGATGGCTTTTCAGGAAACCAAGAACCATGTAATGAACACAGAACCCATGACACAACATCTCTCCTTTCACTTATCCACACAGCAGGCAGTCCTAGAAACAAACACAATACAGAAGAACAAGCCACCATCTGTGACTCAGATTCATGCCCTTTCTAGCTAAAAAGAGTCAAGAGCATCTGCAATGCTTATTAGCTGAGGTCACATCTCTTTTGAAAAGGGAAATTGAATGCCCCGCCATGCACACAAACACACAGAACATGGCATAACCCAACCAGATTTTAAATAACTACTTGTCACAACTTGTCACAACTGATGTCTCTAACTGCTGGAATATCCTATTCCTAATCCTCCAGCACTATCTCTTCCCCATCCTCCACAGCATTAGTGAAGGAGAGACTACATGCCAGCAAAATGCAGATGACACCCAATTCTGCCTTCACATTAGACACAACAGCATAATCTCCCATGTTGGCTGAGATAAACAACTGGATGAAGAGCAGCTGACGGAAGTTGAATCCTGGACAGACAAAGGTGATGCTGATAGGGAGAAGGAGGCACTTTGACCACAGAGGATATTTGCCCTGAGATCATCAAAACAGTTTGCAGTCCTGATGTTCACCTGGACTCTTCACTGCTTCTGGACATCCAAACAGCCACAGCTATATAAAAAGCATCTCTTCATCATAGGCCTGTTAGAAGACTGGATCCCCTGGTGTCAGATTCAGACTTAGCCAGGGCTGGATTAAGGCATGTGGAGCCCAGTCACATGACTAGGGGCCATTTTAGGGAGGGGGAACCCAACATGAGCTCAGGCTGCTCTGGCTCAGGTACAGGTGCAGGACCCAGCCCCACATCAGCGGTGAGGAGCAGGAGCACTGGCTGCCCTAGTGCCCACTCAGGTTTGGCCTCACCTGCCCTCTGTCATGATGGGGGCAGAGGGGCTAGGGTTTCCAGGCGTTCAGTTTTCGACCGGAACATCCAGTTGAAAAAGGACCCTGGTGGCTCCAGTCAGCACCGCCAACCAGGCCATTAAAAGTCCGGTTCACGCTACTGCAGGGCTAAGGCCCCAGAAGAGGCCAGTAGGTCCGGTTCCTAGGCAGGGGGGGCACGGGACTTCACGCGCTGCCCCGGCCCCTAGTATCAGCGCCGCACTCCTTTTGGCTGGGAAATGCAGCCAATTGGAGCTGGGGGGGGGCGGTGCCTCTTGCCAGAAAAGCGTACGGAGCCTTCTGCCCTCCCCGCCACTTCCGGGGTGTGGTGCAGTGCCAGGACTAGCCTGCCTTAGCCCCGCTGTGCCACTGACCAGGAGCCACCCGAAGTAAGCCCCTGCCCCAACCCCTTGCCCCACCCAACCAGGAGTCCCCTCCTGCACCCCAAACCCCTCAGCCCTGGCCCCACGCGAGCCTGCACCACAGCCCAGAGTCTGTACCCCCTTCTACACTCCATCCCCCTGCCCCAGCCCAGAACCCTCTCCCACACCCTGAATCCCCTCATCCCCAGCCCCACCCCAGAGCCCACACCCCCAGCTGGAGCCCTCACCCCCCTCCCACACCCCAACTCCCTGCCCCAGCCCAGAGCCCCCCCCTCCACCCTCCGCACCCTGAACCACTAATTTCTGGCTCCACCACAGAGCCCACATCCCCAGTTAGAGCCCTCACTACCTCCCACACCCCAACTCCCTGCCCCAGCCCAGTGAAAGTAAGTGAGAGTGGGGGAGAGCGAGACACCAAGAGAATGTGAATGTAGTGAGTGGGGGCGGTGCTTCGGGAAAGGGGCAGGGCTGGGGTGTTCAATTTTGAGCGACTAGAAAGATGGCAATCCAGGGGGAGAGGCCTGACAGGGCCTAACTTGAGTGAGCAGCATTACAACCTGGTGCCTCAGGGTTTCAACAACACTCTCTCAATTTTGGCCCTACCGATCCTGTACAGGGCCGGCTCTAGGCACCAGCAACCCAAGCACGTGCTTGGGGCAGCACATTTTCAAGGGCAGCATTCTGGCCATTTTTTGTGTGTGTGTGTGTGTGCTTCCGGCGGCAAAAGCCTAGAGCCGGCTCTGGCAGCAGCAGCGCATCGTGCGCAGGGGGCGCCCTGGGGCCGCTGCAGTTCGCGCCGTGGGGGAGCAGCGCCACGTGGCTGGGCCGGGCAGGCTTCGAGCGGGGGACACTCAGGCTGGGGGACACCCACAGGGCACACGGAGACGCCTGCGGCTGCCCCCCAGCGCTGCAGCCGGGGCTGGGCGAAGCGGCCCAAGCCGCCCAGGGACTGGGGTAGGGCGGCCAGAAGCAGCAGCAGCAGCAGGACCATAGAGGGTGGGGCGCTGTTGTGCGGGGCCTGCGTCCCTCTCTCCGGGGCTCCGCTGCCTCTGGGGCTACCCTGCCCCGGCTCCTCAGCCCTCTGCCGGGGCGGTCCCCCGGCTCTGCCCTCCCGGGTCCCAGCCGGTCCTGGAGGTTGGAGCCCTGGATGGAGGGACCCTGGGCTTTGACTTGCCTTCTCTCAGCAACTGCACATTTAAAGAAAAACCCCTACCAAGTCTACTTCCTGCTGAATAGAAGTAAGAAGAGAGGGGAGAGGAGGGGAATACATCTTGAGGCATACATTTGATGATTTGGGGACACATGTACATAATGCTGAGATAAGGACCATATTGGAAACAAAATAGATGAAATGTGCACATGTACAGCAGAGCAAGGGCAGAGCCGAGCCAAACCAAGGGAGTGGCTTGGCTCCACAAACTTAAACATGAAGGTGAGTCATTTAAGCTGATTACAATCAAATTCAACAGAAATACACAATGTGATAAATAGATTTTAAAGACTGGCAGAAAATAATGCCAGAAAAAAAAATTATTATTGGCTTTGCTGATCTTCATTCATGGACATAGCAAAGTCAAGGCCAGGCACTTAACTCAAGCCAGTCTAGCCTTCTTTGGCTTGCTCTCCCCTAGTTGCAGGACAATATACACATCACACTTGTCATCACATCTAGAGTCAGAACTTCAAGCAGGAAAGCAGATTATATTCTTATAGGTGTTCTACTTTTTCATAAAGTACAATATTAGGAATGAAGCTACAACATTCCACAAAAATAACATTTTCTCAAAATCAAAAGCTGTTGAATAGCTTCATTTTAAACTAAAGCAATCACCACAGGCAGGCCAGCATTCCAAGTACAGTCTTCAAACTGTCATTCTCACTTATGGCAAAGTAAAGAAAAAAAACTGCTGCTGTACAGAAAATATCTAGTTCTTTGTCTTATGATCACCAAAGTTCAGTGTATGGATAGAAAATCCCTTCATTCTTCGAAAGCCAATGACAGATTAAAGATTACACACACATACACAAAACTACATTCCTGGTTTACTTGACACATTATCTCATTACTGTGTAAAATATGAAGGAGGAAAAATACATTTTAAACAACACATGTAGGTGGTTTAGAAGCTCTTATATAAATTGTCAATTTTGCTATCATATTTATCCAAACAGTGGTTGGCATTACCACTTTGGCATTCTACCAAACTACAGCCAGCCAACAGTGGGTTTTATGGTAAAAATGTCAGAAGTTGGCCTTTCAGCACACTCTGAGTCTGCAGATACTTGGAGAGATTCCCATAAATAAGAGGTATTTAGAATGCAGCCCAAGATCTATTTGTTAAGAACACTTAAGACCAAATTCTGTTCTCAGTTACATCCTGTACAACCTCACAGGAAATTAGTGCTTCTGCACCTGGCTAATTGCTGGTCATTTTCTTAACAGCAAGTATTGACTCATCAACAATTTGGTAGCTGATCTTTCTTTCCAATCACTGGGGAAGAGGAAGACACATGAAGTACACAAGTCTTATTTCAGAAGTAAAGGAATAAATGATAGACACAAAAGCTTGCAAAGTGGATAAAGGAAAGGGGGTTGGAATTTGCATGTATAATAAATATTGATGAGAAATGCTATTTATAGTATACAGGTGTGAATAGAAATCAAAGTTGCCAGTGGCAAAGCTCAGATTTAAACAGATGGTAACAATTTCTGAAAAGCAACAGCTGCTGCAATGGGAAGCACAATAAAGGGAAGAGATGGGGTCCACCTGACCAAGAAGGAGAAGAGCATCTTTGTTCACCTATTGGCCAAGCTAGTGAGGCAGGCTTTAAACTAGGTTCAAAGGGGGCAGATGGCATAAGCCAATAGGTAAGCCAAAAAGGCTACTTTAACAGAGGACTAGATATTTAGGGGACAGGGGAGGAGAAACATGGGAAATTACAATAGGGTCACAGGAGCAATAAGTGGGGGAAATCTACTCAACATCTTAGATGTTTAGATACAAATACATGGAGTGTGGGGAATAAACATGAAGAACTGGAAGTAGTAGTTCTTAAGATAAACTATGACTTAATTGGCATCACCTAGATTTGTTTGGATAAATCTCATTACTGGAATATTGGTATAGAGAGATATAGCTTGTTCAGGAACAACATGCAGGGTAAAGTGGAGGAGATATTGCCTTATGCATGAAAAATATATACATTCGCTCTGAGGTCCAGAAGGGGATGAGAGGAAGACCATTTGAAAGTCCCTGGGTAAAGAGAAACAGGGTAAAAATAGGGGCGATGTCATGGTAGGAATCTACTACAAGAAAATATGCCATTCCTATGATACAGTGATTGTTTTTTGTACCTTATTGCCCTGTCTTTAATGTGGCATTTCATTACTATAAACAGCATAGTGAAGAGTATTTAAAAGTAGAGGAGTGATATGCACATGACAAAATTAATTTGTGACTTTTGCAGCATTGCATGACCTTAAAGCAATGCAGTCAAAGTAACTGCAATGCACCCTATAGCTGCTGTACCTGTCAATGAGCTATTAGAATGCCTCGGCTTTGAAAAGAGAGATATCAAGAGTGTAAGCTGTGCCTCTGCCAAAGACAGCAGGATAGACATAGTACACTTAATAGCCGTGCAAATTTACACATCAGTTTTCAACTCTGCCTTCTGATTCTTGTTAAGACTGTTTACATCTTGCAAATGTTAGCATTTATGTGTCCTAAATTAGACACAATGATAGACGAAACATTAATCAATTACAATACATATAACGCTCTGGCTGTGAGTTTACCCTGTGTAAACAAAGCATATACAAAGCAATTTCATTCTTTCAGAGATCATGACATTTATAAATTACTCTAATAAAAAATGAGATGAGGGTAGCTAAAAGGCCCACATGGGCACATTTGGTTCCAAAATGAGATCCATAACTCATAATCCGGTATTAGGCATGTGGATACCAACATAATACAATTATTTCTTAAACCACTATGGCTTTCCAGTATCAACACTGACTTCTGTCATGTTTCCTCTTGTACCTTTAATCATAGAAATTTCTGATCATCAGTATCTGTAGAAGCTGAGTTCACCAAACACAAAAATGATGGTAAGAAATCCCTAAGGCATTGTTCCTCCTTCTCAACCAATGAACATGGCTTCAAGCCACAACTTATTTCACAGCTGTTGCAAAATTATATGTTCTCTGTAGTGTAGCATGAAGCCAAGAGGCTAAAGTCTTCAGAACAAAGAGCTAAAAATTCTCTCCTCAAACAGTTGTATTAATAAATTATCATTTATTTATATTAGAGTAGCACTCAGAGACCCAAATCAAGATCAGTCTCATGGCTAGAGGCATCGTACAAACATATCTGAAGACACAGTCTCTGCCCTAAGCTTACAGTTTAATTTAAGACAAAAAACAACAAACAGAGGTGAAGAGGAGAGAGGATGAGGGAATATGTGGTTACATAGACTAAGTGCACAGTTACGATAAATCAACTTTTTAAACTCTATTACTATCCATCAATAATCCCTACTGGCTTATCCATGGTCACATACTTATTTACAATATGCATCATAGCAGAAGTGGGTGTTAAGGAAGGACTTGAAAAGGGCAGAGCAGTGGTTGTAGGCAGAAGTTCAGAGAAGGTGTCCCATGTAGAAAGGCAGAAAGAGTGTGCGGGAGTGCAGACAAACGAGGGATTGAGGCTGACACAACTGGCAGAGCAGATGAGACAGAGGATGAGGCAACAAGATACAAGACAGGATAAAGCTAGAACATACAGTCAGCACCTCCAATGTCTTTATTACAGAGGCACGTATTGATGCCTCTAATAGTCTCTCTCCTCTTAGACTTTGTATCTACAGTACAAAGAACCTTGCTTTTAAGGATCTCAAAGCATTTGGCAAAATTTGTTACATTTCACGCTATCACTGTGGAATAGGTATTATTATCCCCGTTTTTCAGATAGGTTAAAAGCCCAGTCCTACAAGAGACTGAGCACCTCCTGTGAGCAAGCAACAGCTGAGTGGCTCAACGCTGTGCGAGATACCCAAGGTCAAGCCATGAGTTAGTGACAGAGCTGGAAAGAACTCAGGCATCCTCACAGCCAATCCCCTGCTCTAACCACTAAACAAACTCCATCCCTACTAAGGGCCGCACTATGACTGGCCTTTAGGGGATTCATGGAAGGAGGATGCAAGAAACCCCCCGTTTTGCCTAACTCCACTTAGGTTACATCTACACTACAGCGGGGAGTCGATTTAAGATACGCAAATTAAGCTACGTGAATACCGTAGCTGAATTCGACGTAGTGCAGCCGACTTAGTCCGTTGTGAGGACGGCGGCAAAATCGACTTCTGCCGCTTTTTGTCGGCGGCGCTTACTACCACCTCCACTGGTGGAGTTAGAGCGCCGATTCGGGGATCGATTGTCGCGTCCCAACGGGACGCGATAAATCGATCCCCGAGAGGTCGATTTCTACCCGCCGATTCAGGCGGGTAGTATAGACCAGACCTTAGTGTGGGAACTGCTCCCTCTGTGCACCTCCGTCCCTGGGACATACTTCACCTCAATGGAGGAGAAGAGAAGGCTGGGCTACGACCTTATCCCTTCCCGTGCAACAAGGAAGCAACTTGCACACCAGGAAGATTGGGAAAGCATCAGATATTATCCCTCTCTGTGCTCCCTTTGGGATAACACAGCTCCAGTGGGCCTTAACAACTTGATTCTGAATGCCACGCAAATGCTTCTGAACTAAGAAACTATCTCGCCTCATTCACTGGCAGGTCCAATTTCAGGGCAGAGGCAGGGTCACTGACGGAACTAACAGAAGCTCCTGAGGCCAAACCTTTGGCCTTCCACTGTAGCCAGCAACATGCTTTCAGCTGTTGCTTTGTCAAAAATCCTTTTCTACAATGAAATTCCAGTGGCTCCTCCTGCTGAGGAGAAAAAAAACACATGGAGGCTGGGGCCAGAGCAGGGAGACTGCTAGTCTCTCCAGCCTAAGGATACAGGGGACTGTGACAGCAGAAACCTCGGGACAGGCAAAGCAAGGAAGCCAGCACCCTCTTCCCTGCCCCTCCTCCCCTCCTCCCCCAACCTTTCAAAATATTCCTGTTTCAACAAAGAAAAACTCCATTTCCAGTAAACCCGAGGAAGCATGACAGACCCAGGGGCCACTAGACTTAGCTAAATCTAAACTGGTTAATTTCCATCATATATAGTCCAAACAAACCTGGAAGGATTTTATTCTGATTCATACAACACACGTAGCATGTTAGTAGCACTTCTTAATTGTACTTTTCAGCTACTGACACGAAAAGGGAATAAAAACAACATTTTAAGATATAATAAAATTAAGATTTTGATTATAACTCACCAAAGTAAATAAATTTAATAGCAAAATTCTACCTACCTAATCCTTATATGCTTCCCACTCCCATAGTATCTGAGTGCCTCACAAATATACATTTATGCTTACAACACCCTGTGAGGATGGGAAGTACTATTATCCCCATTTTACAGATAGGGAATAGAGAAACTAAGTGTCTTTTCCAAGGTCAGACAGGAAGTCTATGGAGAAGCAGGGAATTACACCCAGGTCTCCAGACTCACAGGCTAGTGCCCTGACTACTGGACCATCCCGCCTCTCAACAATGCAAGTTTTAAAGATGAAAATTGAAAACAAGTTGTATCATTTTCCATATTTGATGTTAATAGCACATCAGGTTGGTGGCATTAACTCACTTGTTTCACCTGCATATTCCGGGGGCCTCCTAACAGTTGGATTTGCTGCAATACTTAGGCCTTGTCTAAGTCGATCTAAGCTATGTAATTTGAGTTATGTGAATAGCGTAACTCAAATCGACATAGCTTAGATCTACTTAACATGGAGTCCACACTACGCGATGTTGATGAGAGATGCTCTCCCGTCGACTCCCCTTACTCTTTTCGATCAGGTGGAGTACAGGAGTTGACGGGAGAGCGATCAGCGGTCGATTTAGTGGGTCTTCACTAGAACTGCTAAATCAACTGCCGATGTATCAATCACCACAGCGTCAATCCTCTGGTAAGTGTAGACAAACCCTATGTCACAAATGGGTGAATAAAGGACTTGAGCCTTAACTGTAAGTTTAATTGTTTCTGTGAGTGTAAATTAGGTCCTAAAGGTTATCTGAAAGTAGGGTTCTTTTGTGGTTTATATTTAGGACACTTGGAATAAAGAAACACAATGATATAACCAGGCTCCCTGAAAGCAGAACTGTTCTCAGACGTTAAGCACCACAGTGTTATAGTCAGATCAGAGGTACAGAAGATAATTATTTTGGTGTTTGACTTGGGAGAAAGATTCAATAGCTGCTATATTTCAGAAATAGCTATGTAGAAAAAATAAGCCATGAGATACTCAACATTTCCCCCCTTTAGTATATGAAACAAATTCCAAAGATCAGAAATGCCAAGGAAACTTTTTTCTATCAGACCATACTTAAATTGGCAATACCAGTAAGCTTCAAGAACTTAGTGAACAGGCATCGCAAAAGGACACTCTAAATACTGTCAACATGTCAGGTATCAATTGTAGCTTGTAATATGTCACACTGAAATTACACCTAATTATATATTTAAACATCCTCTACATTTCCTAGTGCCAAGTCTGACTTCCTCTTCTTGGTTATCTTCTGTGAATGAATCATTCTACCACACAAAGTCTGAAGGGTTGACTCTGTACAGCAAACCAACAGACTTCATTTAACCAACTATAATGCAGAAAACATCAGGTTAAGTTCTCAAGCTGTTTTATTAACAAGATTGATAGATAACCAACCCATTCTAGCAGTAAGCCAATAATGAGGATTTTCTGATTTGACTTATAGTATAGTAGATGGTTTTATTATTAAAACTACAAACAGCTCACCACCAAGCGGTGGTGATCAAATTGATTGCGTTAGACTTTGTACTCCATCTCCCTTTTCCAAACACAAGAAACACTAGTGGCACACTTTTTTTTAAATCCCCTTCATTGTATCTTGCCATTCCTCAGTCCTAAGACATAAAGCACACTATTGCAAGGTTCCGAGTGCTGGGAGTTGCTGAGCACCCTGGTGTCTCACTGAAGTCAGTGGAAGTTCAGGGCATTCAACCCCTTGCAAGATCAGGCCCACATTCCCTGCCCTCCACAAACAAATCATTCAGGCAGGAAGTCCTGATACAGTGTGTGAATTCCCTGTGGAAATGAACTCAATCTCCTCATCATAGTTAGTGCACTGAAACTATTTGTGTCAATAACAAACTGATAGCAATTTGGGAAATATTATGAATCTACAACTCATTATGCAAATCATTTGTGCTAACCTTTTCCTTGCAACCTCTGGGTCTGATTCAAAGCACACTGAAAGCTCTGAGAATCTCTCCATTAGCATACTGGACTGTGACTCAGACCCTCTCTATACTTAACTCTATTCAAATCACTATTTGGATATATTACTTACCAGATGTTATATTGATTGAAATTAACTTTAACCTTTATGCTCTTTTCCATCATTTCTATTTGCCACAGAGTAAGTAGTAAATGCACCATTAAGAGCCTTTATGTATATCTATCTATCCCAGTACTGTAATCATATTTTGTTTTCTTGTTAACCTTATAAAGTAATTATGACTACCGAGCATCATTTACATTAGAGCCAGAGAGGCTGCTGAAATTTGCAGCACTGTTCTGGTAAATTTGAAGGGGTCTTGCTATCAGGAGTCCCTCCTCACATTCAGCCTAGATTTTGAAACAATTCAATCTGTGAATCATCAAATTTAATTGGAGCCTCATGTGAGCACGTCATCATGTACTAACAGTTATTAAGCTATAGCTCTATCTACACTGGTTAGCATCAATACTATCTGACCACAGGCCTTGCAGATGCTGATTGTGAGACAAAGTGTAGAGATACATTCACCAAACTTTCAACTATATGTGAAAGCTTGCAAAAGCTAAGGCTAGGAAATATGCTGAATCTTGCTGAATGCTAATTATGCTGAATCTTGTATTTGAGTAACAAAAATGAAACAAGATGTACACATATTTAAACTGGTTTCAGAGTAGCAGCCCTGTTAGTCTGTATCCGCAAAAAGAACAGGCGTACTTGTGGCACCTTACAGACTAACAAATTTATTAGAGCATAAGCTTTTGTGGGCTACAGCCCACTTCTTCAGATGCATATAGAATGGAACAACTCTATATATCTCCTCAATATATGTTCCATTCTATATGCATCCAAAGAAGTGGGCTGTAGCCCACGAAAGCTTATGCTCTAATAAATTTGTTAGTCTCTAAGGTGCCACAAGTACTCCTGTTCTTTTTACATATTTAAACTGACACTTAAGTTTATGGTGTTCTACTATGTGACACAAGAGAAAAGCACTAATACAAAATATTTGCCATTCTGGTAAATGCATAAAATAATCCACTGAAAGATATGGCTGAGTCATATAGTGAGGACTGAGATGTTTCATATGATTTGGCATATTTATGATACATTTAGGGGAACTGAACCAGTGTGTGTACTTGTACACTCTAACTGAGCATTCAAGCACGTTTGTGAAGAATTGGCAACAAGGGAAATTCCCCTGAGCTACACAAAAAATAACCAAATAAAAATCTAGCTGATAATTAAATGCAGCACACAAAAAAAGTTCCTGAGTTTAGATGTGTCATATTAATTTCAAGAAAAGTTATTCTGTTTTCTTTTCTTTGTCCTAATAAACAAGTTCATTGTCAGCTTTGATTCTTATTTACTTATTCAATCCTTTATAGAGTGCCTATAATATTGCACAACCAGGGTACAAACATGGAATGCTTGAGAGTATGACCATATACTGAAAGCAGAGCAGGGACCTGCCTCCTTATTTTTATTTGTAACAAAAGTGCAGGTTGAAATCTGTTCAATGAGGAAATAATCCCCAAAAAGGCCCAATAAACTATTACCTAAGAAAAAGTTTCCCATAAAAGTATGGTCTTAAAGTCTTAATGCAAGTGGTCAGATCCAGTGGCACAAAGGGACTGGAAAGCTGCCCTAATGTAGCAACTGAGGATTCTTCCAGCATAGGGGAATCCTTTGCTGGCATATAGAGCTGATGTAACCAATTCAACTCCACCCCGTTGCAAAGTGTAGAGGGTGTGGCAGGAGCAGGAGAGTACATAGCCAGATAGTGCTGCTGCACTCCTGCAATACCTGTCTGGCAAAATGGCCCTTCATGGTCTCCTGCAAGCTAGCAGAATTTAAAGCAGACCTGAGGTTGGTCTAAATCTGCTGTTCTCAAACTGTGGGTCGGGACCCCAAAGTGGATTGCGACTCCATTTTAATGGGGTTGCCAGGGCTGGCATTAGACTTGCTGGGGCCTGGAGCCAAAGCCCGAGCCCCACCACCCAGGGCCAAATCCCAAGCCCCACCACCTGGGGTCAAAGCCGAAGCCTGAAGGCTTCATCCCTGGGTGGTGAGGCCCAAGCTACAGCCCGTCCTCCCCCCCCCCCCCACCCCGGTTGGGACTGAAGCCCTTGGGCTTTGACTTTGCCCCCCTCCTTCCCCGAGGTGGAGGGACTCAGGCTTGAGATTTGCCCCACCCCCACCCCAGCGGGGGCGGCATGGCTTGGGCAGGCTCAGGCTTCGGTGCCCCCCTCCTGGGGTGTAGTCATTTTTGTTGCCAGAAGGGGGCCATGATGTAATGAAGTTTGAGAAACCCTGGGTCTAAGTCAGGGATCAGCAATCTTTGGCACACGGCTCGCCAGGGTAAGCACCTTGACAGGACAGGACAGTTTGTTTACCTGCCGTGTTTGCAGGTTCGGCTGATCGTGGCTCCCACTGGCCACGGTTCGCCGTCCCAGGCCAATGGGAACTGTGGGAAGCAGCGCGGGCCAAGGGATGTGCTGGCCACCGCTTCCTGCTGCCCCCATTAGCCTGGAACGGTGAACCTCGGCCAGTGGGAGCTGTGATCGGCCAAACCTGCGGACGCGGCAGGCAAACAAACCGGCCCGCCAGGGTGCTTATTTGGCGAGCCGCATGCCAAAGGTTGCCGATCCCTGGTCTAAGTCATGCTGGGGGCCAAACCAGCCTCTCGCAGCATGATAGCCACGCAGTGTCTCTCATATTAATTATACTTATGGTCCCCACTCCCTCAGCTATGCAATTGAAGTTTTGGTGCAGCTGAAGATCTGCCCAAATCTGAAGTACCTAGTTGATTGTAATGTAAGGAGAAGAGGAATGCTTTAACTCACCAAAGTTACATGTTCATTTCATAAAATTCTGCTGCAAAGTTTATAGATTCAGGTTAGTAAAATCAATATTAGTTGTGTCTTTGAACCTGGTCCTCTAGACATCACTTCACAACAACAAGTGTCGCTGCTCACATAATAATGTCTGCAGGATTGGTCCCTTAATTACCATTTTTAAGGCCCAATTCTTCCCTCAGTTGCATGGTAAACAAAGTCAATGGGAGGTAAACCTCAGCTACTGAGGGCAGAATGTGTGTCTTACTTACCAAATAAAAATATAATACCCTACAATGGACAAAACAGAAAATGTTCAGGTAATGTAAGGACAGGTAATACTTTTATAAAAACTGTATGATCTAAGAATCTACAGTAAACTAATCTGGCTATGTAACATTAATTATGTCCAATAAATTAGGCAAAAGCAGTTTAGAGTAGTATGTTAGGTCAATTCACATCCCAGCTAAAATGCAAGTGAGGATAGGAAGTGTGCTGCTAACAGTTTTTATAAGGGGACCACAAAGCCCACAAGCTAAGGCATTATCAGCTAACATGCTTCTTCAGTGCCAGAAAAACCAAGAGCTTGATTCTCATTTCATTTATACCAGTTTTCCACTATTGTGACTCCATTGACTTACCTCTGATTTTCCTGGCATGCAACATGACAATAGCCCTGGACTTTGAGATGAACAGATGCTTTCCAAACCTCCTCTGGGGCACATCTGTTTTGATGATTGCTTATTTTCATGTTATTATTATTTGTGTAATGTGGTAGTGCCCCAATGAGGGATTGAGGCTCCATTGTGCTAGGCACTGTA
Source organism: Trachemys scripta elegans (assembly GCF_013100865.1). Classification (NCBI taxonomy): domain Eukaryota; kingdom Metazoa; phylum Chordata; order Testudines; family Emydidae; genus Trachemys; species Trachemys scripta. The sequence continues at coordinate 246,781,220 of NC_048298.1, read as the reverse complement.
TGCCTATAAAACAAAAAAACAATCACTGCCCCAAAGAGCTTATGGTCAAAGTTACTTTTAACAAAAACACAGCACTTTGCCATGCAGGGCATGGGCAACGGTAATTCAAGTAAAAACAGGGATTTCAGTCTCTATTTAATTGAGCTTTTACTTAAGAAAGGCTTATGCAAAGGTAACTCCTCTCTTCAGTGTTCAGCTCTAATTGCGTGAACAAGAAAATGTTATAGAAAGAGCAGTTGAATTATAACTGCATTCATTTCTAACCAAACAGCAGGTGCACATAATGTAAATTCAATAAAGCTCACACTTCTTTTTCAATTCTTACCAGATATGAATAGCTAATCTGAAAACTCACCTTTTAATTGCACCACTTGACACGTCAAACAGAATAAAGTATAGTGTGCAAAGGCACCAGTACGTAATCACACTGTATATAATTATAAAGAATTTTCCTTCAGCATACATATTCATGTACATATGTAAAATGCATCTTCTGTTATCCCCCAAGAGGATTTTCTTGTTGTGATCAGGAAAAGTGATATATTTTGGCAGCACAAAAATGCCAGACGACATTTATTTGTTTAAGGAAGAAAAAATGCTCTGATGATACTATAGAGACAAGGGCATGGTAAAAGAACATGAGCAGAATAGAATTAAGCTGGGTGATTCACGCATACCAATCACAAACAGTGGTCACTTCAGCATGTATTTCTTGCTGCCCAGTCTGCTAATGCATCTCCCTTCCCTGACACTGTATTTGGTTGCAACTCTGTGAAATGTTTGACAAAGTTTTCCTTCTCTGTTTTAACATGAAGTACTCTGTTTCATTGTCACTGTTAATTCTATAGCAGTGATCAATGGTGGTCATCAAGCATATAAAAGCATAAGGACTGGATTGTCCACACCACTAAATTCACTTTGTGTAAGCAGTGCAAAATGAACCTAAGCCAGCCAGTGAAACCCCCTGGAGAATTTCCCGTTGGGGGAATTTCCAGTCTGTATAGCAGCTATCTCACTCCCCGCACCAGCTCTGCCAACCACCTCTGCTGGCGCTGCGTGGCATATGGAGATGCTAGGGGTTTGTCCAGGGTGGGATGGAGAGGCAGGGGGCGTGGCAGAGCAAGTCTATGCTGTGCCTGATTCTCTGTTGGTGGAAGTTCTGCCAACAGCATAACCTAGAGCTGTTCAGTCCACAGCTTACGAGGGCTGCTGGATTCCCTACTGACGGTAAACTCTTACACAGAAACATCCACAAGTAACACTTTCTGTCATCTCCAGTTGGCTAGGAGTCTCCGGCCCATCCTTGTGAACGATACCTGGTTATTCATATCTTCATCACCTCTCGAGTGGACTATGGCAATACGCTATACAGAGACACAAAGTCTTCAGTACTTCAAAAAGTCCAATTAGTACAGAATGCTACAGCATGTCTCCTCAGCAACACAGGCTACCACAAATTAAATATGAGTCAACAGTGTAACACTGTTGCAAAAAAAGCGAACATCATTCTGGGATGTATTAGCAGGAGTGTTGTAAGCAAGACATGAAAAGTAATCCTTCTGCTGTACTCCGCTCTGAATTGGTCTCAACTAGAGTACTGTGTCCAGTTCTGGGTGTCACATTTCAGGAAAGATGTGGACAAATTGGAGAAAATCCAGAGAAGAGCAACAAAAATGATTAAAGGTCTAGAAAACCTTCTATGAAAGAAGATTGAAAAAAATGGGTTTGTTTAGTCTGGAGAAGAGAAGACTGAGAGGGGACATGAGAACAGTTTTCAAGTACATAAAAGGTTGTTACAAGGAGGAGGGAGAAAAATTGTTCTTCTGAACTGCTGAGGACAGGACAAGCAGCAATGAGCTTAAATTGCAGCAAGGGAGGCTTAGGTTGGACATTAGGAAAAACTTCCTGTCCAAGTGGTTAAGCACTAGAATAAATTGCCAAGGGAGGTGGTGGAATCTCCATCATTGGAGATTTTTAAGAGCAGTTTGGACAAACACCTGTCAGGAGTGGTCTAGATAATACTTAGACCTGCCATGAGTGCTGGGGACTGGACTAGATGACGAGTCGAGGTCCCTTCCAGTCTTATGATTCTAGGATTCTATGAAATATATGACATTTGTCATCAACCTGGCCTACACTCTCTATACTGTCTAATCAAATCAAGTTCAAGTTCTTCGTTCTTATCTTTAAAGCACTCCATGACCTAGGGTGAGGGTATCTAAAAGACCACCTAAAGCTCTGGGATGAAGACCTTGCTCAACAACTTTGCTCCTTTGGCACATTGGTAAGGTCTGTCCCTATGAGCCCCACTTCTCCACTGCACCAGAGCTTTGTTTTGCTCAGGCACAGTGGAGAACAGAGCCTCAGGGTACGTCTTATCTGTCGGGGATCGATATATCGCGTCTCATTAAGACACGATATATCGATCCCCGAACGCACTCCCCGTCGACTCCGGAACTCCATCAGAGCGAGCGGCGGTAGCGTAGTCGTCGGGGGAGCCACAGCCGTCGATCCCACACCGTGTGGACCCCAGGTAATTCGATCTAAGATACTTCAACTTCAGCTACGCTATTCGCGTAGCTGAAATTGTGTATCTTAGATCGATCCTCCCCTCCCCCCCCCGCCCCCCCGCAGTGTAGACCAGCCCCTAGTGTCATCACCCCCTGGTAAAGCTATGGTATAGATTAAGGGGATGTTGTGTACACCATTACTGCTTCTTACATAGCGTATTCAGAGGGAAGATAGACCGGAGAACCGCACCATCATCAGGAAAAGGCAGGTCTACATGATTGGGGACTCCTTACTGAGAAGAATAGACAGGCCTGTAACTAGAGCTGATCCAGAGAACAGAAGGCTGTGCCGTTTGCCGGGTGCTAAGATATGGGATGTGGACCTGAGGCTGAAGAGGATCCTAACGGTAGCGGTAAAGAATCCACTGATTGTCCTTCATGTGGGAACAACTGACACGGCTAGATTCTCGCTGGAACGTATCAAGGGACACTATGCCAGACTGGAGAAGACGCTTAAGGAAATCGAGATTCAGGTGATCTTCAGTGGGATTCTGCCTGTTCCTAGAGAAGGGCAACAAAGGTGTGACAAGATTATGATGATCAACAGATGGCGCAGGCAGTGGTGCTATAAGGAGGGCTTTGGGGTGTATGGCCACTGGGAAGCATTCGTGGACAGAGGATTGTTCTCTCGGGATGGACTTCACCTGAGTAGGGAGGGAAATAGGCTTCTAGGATGGAGGCTGGCACAACTGATTAAGAGAGCTTTAAACTAGGAATTTGGGGGAGATGGATGGGAGATGTCCAGGTAATCTCCACGCCGGATTTTACTACAGAGAATTCTTTCCTGGGTGTCTGGCTAGTGAATCTTGCCCACATGCTCAGGTTTTAGCTGATCACCATATTTGGGGTAGGGAAGGAATTTTCCTCCAGGGCAGATTGGCAGAGGCCCTTGGGGTTTTTCACCTTCCTCTGCAGCCTGGGGCACGGGTTACTTGCTGGAGGATTCTCTGCACCTTGAAGTCTTTAAACCACAAGTTGAGGACTTCAATAGCTCAGACATAGGTCAGGGGTTTGTTACAGGAGTGCGTGGGTGAGATTCTGTGGCCTGTGTTGTGCAGGAGGTCAGACTAGAAGATCATAATGGTCCCTTCTGACCTTAAAGTCTGAGTCTATCTGGTCACCCTATTTATGAAGTACATTAGAATTCATTTACTAGTATACAATGAAGTATTACAAATATTTAAAATTAAACATTTGACAAAATAAACTACTTTTTGTAATGTACTATCTTTGCTATTTAATGTATGATCACTTGATCACTAATTCACAAAATAAAGTAATTTACAATGGACTTTCCACACAGAGTTGAGGGATTGGTATAGATTGCTCATAATACAGTCCCTGTGAGAACTACTTTGTGCATTTACCGTTCAAAATTTGAGCTATTTTGATAGGACATGAGTCAAATGTTTCTGTTGTTGCATGGATGAGCATTACTCATCCAGTTTGTGATACATAATCATGACTATGAATTCGAATTTTGCTTTCCATTAATATTCTGCAATAGTTGTTGAAATCATATTGTTTTGGTGAACATTCCTGCCAGTGACCGTATTCCTAGACAAAAGCAAATATGAAAGTGGTATAAACATAGTCAAACTGAATTTGTTTTAAAAAAAAAAACAACATAGATTTGTTCACAATTTAACAGTTTTACCCAGCTCTGTTCCTAGTAACTAGTGCAAATCAATGAGCTTATGTACTCTACTTGAAATATGAACACATTCTAAAGAATAAAATACTGTGCATTTACCACGGAATTGAGATCTTTCTGCTTCTCTGCCCTTTGCATAAAAGAAACACATGGGCCATAGCCTCTTAAGTTTCAAATCCTGAAAATTCATTCAACTTTGATAATTTCATAATACATAAATAATCCATTTGGTATGAATCAGCTTTTAAATTCTGCTCTTGAAGAACTTTATAAAGCCTCTAGGACAGGGGTCGGCAACGTTAGGCACGCGGCTCGCCAGGGTAAGCACCCTGGCGGGCCGGGCCAGTTTTATTTACCTGCTG
>NC_048298.1:246647264-246766662 GCF_013100865.1 Trachemys scripta elegans | reverse complement strand
TTTCAACCCATTGGGGTCACTGGCAAGCAGCATCTCTAAGCTGAAGCAGGAGACTTGACAGCTGGTGCAGTATCAAGGAAAAGTAAAAGTGAGCTTTATGTTATCTTTATGTCCACTCATGACCTGCACTTCACAGCCATAGACAAGGATCTGGTGCCATATTTCTATAAAGGAACAATTTAACAACTCAGTATCAGTTTCCACACTTTTAGGAAGCCTAACAACCTAAATTCTGTGACTGACAGGAAGTAGTTCTTGGTTTCCCCAACCTTTCTGCTGACTGATTCAGTTTCATTAAAGTATAAACAGCAGGAGCTCCTCCTGAATCTTAGTTCCTAAGCTGCAAATGTTATCATTCAAGCCTCTGAATAACAATATGCTGCTAATAGTAAATTTTCTCAGTGCTGTAGAAATTTGCTTCTGCTCTTGAATATCACTTATGTTAACAACTGCATATCATTCAGATTTTGAGATCTAATTTGGAAGATTAAAACCCTAACATCATTAGTTATCTTCTTGCACCTGAAGTAGTAGCCATTAGAAAGTCAACATTTGCCAGAGAGATTATAAATAATTTACCTGCAAATGGTTAGTCTTGCTGCACCCTATTACACAGTATACTAGATGGCCTCCAACACACCCCACCCAACTCTGCTGGCTAATGCAGAAGGTGAACAGAGACATGACCCTGACTCTATCCTCATCCTAGCACCACTGATCTTAATCCTCATATGCCCACAGCACAAGAAACAGGTCTGTGCTTAGCCCTAAGAACATAGAGAGTGGTGGGGGAGAAAAGAGCTAGGCACCATCTATCTCATCCTTGATATACCAAGTGCAGAGTTAGGCATAATCTAGCCCTTGACATGCCAAGTGAACAATATAATTTCATGTTAGATTATTGTGATTTCATTTTGTTTTGTTTTTTTAATTGCCTCTGGGACATTCAGCACACATTTGTAGTGCTACATTTTAATGAAAAAAGAAAAGGTTAAGATAATTCAGAGGAATGCCATGAGAACTATATAACACAATAATATCCCTTGCTATTGCCTAGTGTGTGGCGGACTTTAGATATAAAGCAACAGGTTTCTTGGTCTCCTGAGATAGAAAACAATGACCACCTGGAATTCTAATTTCATTTTGTGGTGATATTTTTTCTACATAATTTTTGTGCATAAAAAGATTTTCAGAGAGACCATGTTCCACTCTTGGTTACAAAAGTGAAGATGCATTTGAAAAAGAATGGTAGTGCCCCTGCTCTTGTAGTTTCCGTGAACTCTTTATTTCATTAAATAAAACAATTAGTACATATGAAACACACACAAAAAAGACCATCTCCTTTGTCTCTCTGGAGCATTATGTTACTCAAACAGCAAAAGTAACAATACAAAGAAAAAATGTTATTCAGGACTAAGGTTAGCTCCAGTGAACAATGAATCAGTACTAATTTAAAAGGACATTGGCAAGGTAAAAACATTTTTCTTACCGGCATTAATCTGACCACCTTAAATTACTGAAATTAGAAAAGTTTTTAAAACTCTACTTCACTTTTCATTATTTATGCTGCTCATTAACTTTTTGCATTTCACTCAGTTTGGACAATGAAACTAGACTAGCCACTTTTGCTTTTGTTTCTAGTTAATTTCCTTTACTAAATCTCATGCAAATACAAACTTCCAGTTTCTGATAGTAGTGCCTAACTGAAGATAGGCTCCTGCACATTTTGCACTACAGTTAGCCCACTGGGCAGTCCTGAACTGGAAATTTTAGAAAGAACGGGCCACATTCACTGCTAGCATAAGAGGTGACAACTCCACCGAAGACAACAGAATTACACCTGCTTGCACAAGTGGTGAATTTGGCCCAACAAATACAGTGGCTCTGCACTTTTTGGATGCATACGTCTCATCAGACTTCATCTTTGCATCCACAATCCCTTCAAAGCTACTGAGCAAGATTTGATTAGGTGGCACAGAATTTACAATGTGCAGTTCAAAATGAACATACTGTATTGTGAGTCAGTTAATGTAGTAAAAACAGCCCTTATCTAAGCCTCAAGGTACAGTAATAGCTAGGAACAGTCCAAACCTGTAGAAATAGAGGAAAAAATCTGAACAGCTCTCATTCCAATCTCTGAGAAACTGGGCAGAGTAAGGGAGAGTGAAGGAATGTGCAAAAATATTATTTTCCGTTTACTGAAGAAAAAATAAACTAATTGTATCTCTTGTAAAAATTATTAATTTGAAGTACGGTAGCTGCCTAAACTGAACTTGCTTTTTTACTGTTTAAAAAATACCTTTTTAAAGATAGCAAAGGGTTACAAACATCAGATGGATTAATATAGAGAGACAGATAGATATATGGTCTAATCCTACTCCCATTGAATCAATGAAGTTTTGCAAGATTGAATGCACTGTTAAAGCTATTGAGATTCTAAAGTAGATCTAAAAAATAATAATAGTATTGAAGAAAGTGGGTGGTTGTATTACACACAAAAACCAAATAGTCAAATTTCAAATTATCTACATACTTTTGTTTATTGGATGAATACCATCTATTCAAACCAACACAGGAGACCTTATTTCAGAGCCTGATCCTTAGCCGATTGAAGTCAATGGGTGTCTTTCCATTCACTTCAAAGGACTTTGGATCGGAATTTGTGTTTTACATACTTATTTAAATCTGGTACCTTAAGGACTGTGATATGACCTGCTAGCAGTAGAATGAGAACCTGAAAATGTCAACATCAGCATCAGTGCCATAATACGGTTAGGATTTAAATGATCACAAAAAGGTTTTGAAATTAAAGGTAACCTGCAGAGGTAAAGAACCAGATTCTAGTGCAGATATGTGATGCAAGTTCACCCTCCCACTCCCCCTGAATCAAACTATAGGGATATTCAGCCCTAAAAGCAGACCTGTAGGTCTTCTTTCAGCTTCTATACCATCCATTGCACCCAAGACCAATTGGAAGGCACTCCTAGATGACCCCCTTGCACACACTGTGGTGATATCACCAGAAACAGAGCAGAAGCCAAGTGGCCAACATGGGAGTGGGTGCTGCAGGACTTAAGAGAATCAAACTAGAGATCAGTTTAGAAGTAATAATGCATTAGCTGTCTCTAAGAGCCTGGGGGCATACAGTGAATATTGGGAGCTCCTGGGATATTGTACTTTACTTTAGTAGGTCACCTTTAATGTCCCACTGATAAGTACATAACTTAAGGCTACAGTTCCAACCTTTCTAGCTGCAGATTCAATACTACAGTTGGGCACTGATTTACACAGTGAAGGCAACCTCTGCTGCAAGTCGAAGCACATCATATTTTGTTCTTTGAATGAAAACCTATAAAGAGTCTCTATAATACAGCTAAACCTATGGAAATACTTCTCATTTTTGGTCACCTATGGATTTGGGTTACTCTTATTATCTAAAAACTTCAAAAACTCTGAAGCACAATCCTGAGTATACTTACAGGGGAATCATGTAATGATAGACATACTAGCTTCATTCTCTCCCCCATCTAGCCTCTTCACCCCTCCTCCCAACATAAATCCCCACTGCACAGTGGGGCGTAGAAGCAGAGCTCTGCAAAATGTTGTGCTCAGCTGAACCTAAGCAAGTTTCAGAAATCCTGCCCTTCCCTTCTATTACTAGTATTCACCCTTTTTTGTTCTGAGCAGTGCCCTCTGCACCCCTAGGAAGAAGGACAGGATTTGCCCTCCACCCCAAGTAAACTCAAGTGCCAGTTCCAGCCTGCATCACCTGCTTCCAACCTGCTTCGCATTACAAAATAGTGTCACCATGCTTAACCTTGGATCAGAAGAGTGTCAAGTGCTGCATTCCACACTTCTTATTATTATGAATATATAGCATTATAAGTATGCATGGCACTTCCTCTTTCCCCCCTTCTTCAGTTCCGGTTGAGGTGGGAAGAAGAAGAAAGACTGCCACTAGTCTGTGGGTTTGGGACTACAGAGAAGGCCTAGCTCCTAGCCTTCCTAAAGCTGTTGGGAAGGAAAGAGAAGCTTGAAATGCTACAGATGCCCATCATTTGGACAGCAGATCTGGGCTTCCAGCAGCCTTGTGTAGTACACACAACTGCAGGGGGTGATGAGAAGGCCATGCCTCCAATCCCAGGTTGGAGAGGGAGAGATATGTTAGAAGGTAGGCCAACTCCTGTCATAGTGAAACTCTGCTTCTAGTGAATTTTAGTTGTGTGGGAGAGTGGACAGACGTATAAACACCACTTCAATACAAGTGGATTCTACTGTGTGCTGTTCTTTGTATTCAGGTGGCAAGGTAGGGATGTATACAATTTACAATTCAATTTCACAGCAAAGGTGGGGAAATCTTTTTTACTTAGAACAGTAAATAATCTCTAATTAGATAGCTATGTATCGAGGGGCAGCAAAAATTCGACTAGTTACCCATATTAAACTGTTATGAATAGAATGGTGTCCTTTAACAGAACTCTGGCAGAAAATATAGAAACTACAACCTATTTCTTGAAAATAGTGCAATAACAGCTTCTCCAACTCTAAAACTATTGTCTTTCTTTTTCTGTTACTAAAGAGTAGAAGTTGAATACAGATACAAAATGAACTTGTAAAAACTTTAACAACATCCTTTCACTGTAAAAGAATTTCCTCTTGATGTACGGACGTACTCCAGGAGCCACCAGGACAAATATCAAGTTTTAGTCACAGCTGATTTCTAGCCCTAATGTAATTGTTAATGTAGGGTTCACTACTAGTCTAAATAGACTGTTTATAATGGGATCCCACAAGCTCTTCTGAAAACATTGTATTGGCACCTGACCAACTATATCTCAATGAGCTGTACGAGAGTTTTCAGAAACACTCTGGCTTCTTGAAAGAGAACAGAAAGAACTGTCTGTTAAATACAACAGAGCCCCTGCTTCTAACTGCTCCTTTAGCCAGATTTTTATGTTCTATTCTTGCAGTCTCTGACTTCATAGTTAATTCAAAAGTGTGTTTTGAAGTCCATTGATGTAAGTACGATATATAGGCCCTTAATAGGATGCAGCATACACAGAAACAGCCAATTCACTAGCTTCTTTGGCCTTTTGGAACAGTACTTTTAACATGAGCATGTCACCGATTTCTACAACAACAGTCAGATCTTTCTGTGCTAGGTAAGAAAATTAATTGTCACAGGACACTTGTAAGAGATTTAGAATACTATTACTGAAGACCCTCTAAGCAAGAAATTGTTGATGCCACTTACAGCGGAAAAGAAGGGAGTGGATGGATTGCTTACTAATTTGCATAAGCAAGGCACTGAAGAGGTTGCAATTTTTTTCTTTTAACGTTTCTTTATTAAAGTGATTATCCAAAAAGTGTCCTAGAGCTTCCTGTTACATCTAGCAAGATTTGGATTTTACTTAATACTACACTGGGGTCCACTAGCACATACTCCTGTGCTCACATGGAGTCCCACTGAAGAGGGGATACCAATGCAGGACAGGGCCACTGACTACACTGAAAGGGAGAGTCTATTTTATACCATTCTATCTAGCCAAGGATTGCAAATATTTTGAAAAGTCTTAATGTGCTTTCCCAGTTCCTCACCGGTGGCACTGAGACTTCTGAAATCTATTCACATAACATCCAGACCTTTTCTGATTTCCATTGAGGTGTAATACACAATAGAGCACAAGAAAATGAATGTGCAGAAATCTCTGTTTAAGAGAAGAAGCCTAATCCTCTTTGAGAGGAAAACCCAAAGGAAACACACTTGTGCCCCATGGAGAAATTCCATAGTTCATTCACTACTTGCTCTATATTGTTCCAGGATTTCTGTAGTTTTATATTAGTGCATTATACATTAATTCCCTGGAGTGAGAGTGTTGGGAGAACTGTTTGTTTTGTAAACTAATCACTATAGCTTAAAGATTGAAAGGAGAATGGAGTCGGCTCAGACTGCCCCAAGACCTGCCCAAACAGTTGTGGATTAGCACAGATCCAATTTATCTATAGATCCCTGTTCTTCTATGGACAAGACCCTCTGATCCATCTGGGGACTCACTGCTGGAGAAGAATGGAGCCAGGAGGCACAGGGGCTGGGGATTTGGGTTATGAGTAAGGCCTCGGTCTTGCTGCCTCCTTTCATTTTACCACACTACTGTGTTTTGTTGCACAGGGCATGATCTGATATACTCCGTAACCTTGTGATAAATTCAGACCTAAGAGGCAGTAAACATACAGGATGGCAAAGCACTGCAGCTAACCCTGAAGTAGCTAGGCCAACCAGAAAAATTAAAACCTGAAGCAACATTTATGCATTTCCAGTCCCCTTCTCTGAAAGGAGAAAAGACAAATTCCCATCCCTCCTAAAATCTAGAGATGGCAGGTATAGACTCAGCCTGATTCCTGATCGTCCTGAGAGGCCTCTTTTCTCTCCTTTCTCTAGTGCCTTTGCCTCCTCAATCTAGAACTGAGGCCTTCCATTGTAAGGCTGCTAGCAAGGAGCTTTCCAAAAGATGGAGTAAAGCTGGCTCTGTTGGCTAGCAAGGCAGAAGGCAGCCACTGTAAATAATAGCCAAACTATAAATTTTCTCTCTCATGTGTGAAGCCAAACCTGAGAGGGATTGCCTACAAATGAAAACCCGATCAAGATTTTTGAGGTCTTTGGGAGAACCCCAGAGTAGTCTGTCTGGACCCCCTTGGAATTACTGACACCCATTTGAGCCCACAGTTTTGGGCAGTTACAAGGGTCATTATGTTAGTGTGATACTGACTTGAGTAACAGCTGCCAAATAGCCGAGTAAACTGCGAAGCGTTTATATTGAAAGTCTTACTTGTATATTACTAAAAGTAGTTTACTGGACTAGATGGTTTGATTTGTTTTTAAACCTACAGAGTGGTTAGTCATGTTATTAGTGGTTTCAATAACCCTAGATCTGTGTAATATACTCACATGCCAAATCCAACACCCCTACTGTGCTCTATTTTAAGACAGACAAATCTATGTGCCATGACCATAGCTTATCGCAATTCCTCTGACTGCAATTATTCAAAGATTCAAAACAAGAAACATCTTTTCCGGTTAATTGCAGCCTCCTTCTTTGCCCCAGGTTAAATATTGATACTTTGTTCTTTCAAATATATAATTTGCAAATGAATAGTTGTGCAAAGGGTTTGTCCAGGAATTGCGGAAGAACAAAATAAACAAACAATGTTTAAATTCAACCATTCAGAGTGGTTAGTATTGAGTTCACTGACAAACGTAGCCTCTCCATCCTAGGAGAAAAATATTAAGAGATTTCCACCAAGTACTACATGCTGAATTTTTCCAAAATTCAAACAAACAAGACAATCAGGACTACTTTGTTATTTCTGATTTTCATTAAAAATGGGTGAAATTCATTTTAGTATAGTAGGCCACTCCATGTAAGCTCTTTGATGCGAGCACAGTAATTTATTACATATTTGTACAGTATCTAGCACAGTGAGGTCCAACTTGGTTGTGGCCTTTAGATGCTACCACAATATAAATGTTAAATAATAATAAGAATTACTCTTTCCAAACCACTTGGTGCTTTAAAATGTGTAGAAGTATCCATGTGGGAAATTTATCCTGTATAAACTAAAAAATTATCTCAATTCCTCTAGTGTCAAACCCTTCTATATCTTTTAACGGTTTCACCCATCATGTCAATTCTCACCTGAAATTTTATGTTTTGTAAAAATAAGGTATACAGACCCAAAACAAAAAGAAATATATATTTAAAGTACTTTTAAGAGTTCCAGTGTAAACTATATTTTCAAAGAAACAAAACATTTCCCTGCAGCCTTTGCAACCCAAATCCTGTAGCATTGTGATAGTGTATGAGCACCTTAATTTCTTTTTAAAAAGTGAAACTTACTAGTATATTCTCCAACATGGGAGTATGCATGTGTGATGCTGGGTAGGCCAAGTGCCCGTCTTGACAAGGCTGCAGGCATAAGCTAAGAACTGACAAACTCATAGCTGGAGACCAGACTGGTTCACTTATGTGTTAGTGCTGTTCCATGTTATAGTGCTTATAAGACTGTATTTAGTGTTTAGGCTCTATAAAAAGTTTGTAAATTGCTGCACCCATTAATCTTATTTGTAATGTCTGTGTTTTGATTTATAACTTTGAAAATGTTTGCTCTAAACTTGTGAACAAAGATGGGAATGGCGTTTCCTCATGCCTGTCCAGAAGAGCTATCAAAATTAGATGGGCCATCAAGGAACACCACAATTCAAAGGATTGGTTAATGGCCCTATCGCATCTTAGAAATGCTACATGCAAGGAAGCTCATCCTATGGAGCTGGAGGCTGAATGAAGGAAATAAAACAAAGACACAGGAAAATTTTTCATCTCTTTGCTGTCTGAACTCTTACAGGGCCAGAAACACCCCAAACTGAACCAAAGAACCCCAGGGGTCTGCCCTGAAAGACACTTTGAATTGACAGACTACTACTACACTCTTAGGATTTAGATTGCAACTCGTGTGTTTACTGTTGCTTGCTATAACCTGTAAATAACTCTTATTTGTTTTCCGGGTTAATAAGCCTTTAGATAGTTTATTACAGAATTGGCTACAGGCATTGACTTTGGTGTAAGATCTAGGATACCACTTGGTCTGGGGTAAGTGACAGGTCTCCTGGGACTGGAAGCAACCTGAATATTTTATGATTTTTGGTGTAGGTGGCTATTTATCACTAAGTCCTGCTCACCTGGGTGGCAAAATAGACTGGAGAAACTAAGGGGACTATCTGTGACTCCATGATGAAACTGTTAGTGATTCAGGAGTTCACATTTGTTACTGATTCGGTAAAATCTAAATTATAGAACACACCACCAGTTCGGGGGGTCTGCCAGGAGGCAGGTATTCATGGTCGAGAGCCACTCCAGATAGTGTGACCACATCTATGAAGTAAACAGCATAAATAGTTTTTAAAAAATCATTCACATTTAGTTATCTTTGTTGTTACCAGTAACACTGGTAAGGAAATCAGTTCTAAAAATATATTTGTACCATAAAAGTGTCCCTTAAAGGTCAGGCCTATTTGCTGTTCTGTTGGACAGTAGCTTAAAGAGCTTCTAAACTCAACTCCCTTCAGAACAGTATGTTCTTCTCTAACCTTTCTAAGCTACTGTATACCCCTTGGATCCCTTTATTATTTAGTTACCATTCCTTTGTCTCCTCGATTTCATTTCCCTCAGAGAATAAGAGGGAGAGAACATGCCACACTATTCCAGTTTGAGCCATACAGGACTTGAAAAAAATCTCTCTACTCTTTTAGCAGAGAATTTTCAGCTTTTTCCACTATTTACAAAAAAATTGTGTTAGCCTTTTCAACTTCATCCAGCTCTACCCCAAAATTCTCCTATATGTGATTTGTTATGGGGCACACCACTCACTTTCAGCCTGGTGCCTCCTCCTGGTACTCTGGGGATTAGCTTGAGGCTGACACACACACTCACCCCATCCACAGTTTACACATCATCACTCTGTCTCTGCTGTCTGCCTGCAGCTCTTCCTGCAGTCTCAGGAACCACGGTGTCCTCTTTGTGGCTCAGTCCTCTGGCCATGTCACTGTCCATGTTCCCCCCATTTCCGGGGAAGGTTTAACTCCTTAATAGTCCTAGGCACTCTGTCCACTCACTGCCTCAGTGCCACTCACCCAGTGGCTGGTAGGGGAACCCGGGACCTCTCTCTTCTCCAGGTTCTAACCCAGGGACCCTGAGCTCAGCAGTCTGGGCCTTCTCTCTCTCTCTCTTGCCTCACTGCTCTATCTGTGGGCTACTTCCTATCACTGGTTCTCCTTTTCTTCCTGGGCCTACCAGTTCCCCAAAACCTCCTACCTCTTCCCAGAGAGTGACTGCAATCTGAAGTCTCCACTCCTCCCTTTTTCTGGGAGTATCTGCCTTTTCCACCTATTCCTGCCCAGCTAACCCCCATTAATTAGCTGCCTAATTGGTGGATTGGCCCATCTTACCTGCATTAAACCCTACAGGGTGAAAGTGGGGTAATCACTCCATCACATGACTACAGAAGAGCATGATGTTCTCTTTCCTTGATTTTTGTACCCATCTTCTGTCTCAATCTTTTGTGTCACCATCCTCTATCCCAAATTGCTTCCACTAACAGGTACTGTACTGTGTTCAGCAACCAAGCCAGTTCTCCATCCACTCAGCTAGCCACTGAAGTGAATGGCAAAACGCCCACTGACTGCAGCGAGTGTGCCCTTTCTCAGCATATTTACTCACCTTGCACATTAGTGTTTTTTCCTACAGTACATCAAAACGTTCCTAACCTGGTTTGTAGAACCTACATTCTACTTCCATCTGCATCATTGGTAACAAGGACCAAAACTGCTGGCTCCTCCTTAGCGCCTTCTGGAAGCTGGTCTATCTGGGATGTAATGTCCCCCACCCAGCATTCAGAAGGCAATGAAATTAAAATCATGATTGTTCAGTGAAGCCCCAGACACTCATCTGCATGTCCTCGGGACTGGTTTGATTTACCTCATTGTCCTTAGACGTGCACAGCACAGTATATATTTTTTACCTTGCTATACCATATGTATTTGGGCATCCTCAGGAACTCCACCAAAGTGTATTTTCTTCACTGTTGTATGGCATTTTGATTCTTGAGATTGACATTTTTGCTGTCAATGTGTTAAATAAGCCAACATTTTCTAATGTACATTCATACCAACTGAATGTCTTCATCCAGGAAACACATCCACATCCTCTATTGCCCACAAATCCTAGGATTCATCCCCATTTCAGGCCAATAATCCTCCATCTGTACCATCCCATATAAACTATGAAGAAAAAGACAAAATTAAAAAGAAATGGAAACATAATATCAAATGCAGCTAGTCAGTTCTCACTATCACACACACCCCCTCTGATTTCTTGCCCAGTTAAACTCAGTAACTCATATGGACGCACTGAAGAATTTTACTCTTACCCAGACAGATACAGTGGCCCAAGGTCTGGTCTGTTGCACTTGTTCAACTCCACTGATGTCACTGGGATTGAATATCCAGAATTAGGCCTTCCTTAAAAATGTGGGACTTTAAATACATGAAGCATACTTCTCTATAAGACTTTGTTCTTTTTCCTCTTATTTACCAATCACATAAACAGTTCTCACTCACCACCTAGCAATCCAATCCGAACTACAAAGAAAAATCTAAATGGTTATAGGTTCAAAAGAAGAGCCAAAAGAACTGTTTGATTTGTAAAGCTATTCTTGCAGGTATTTCTTTGTGGGGCCCATGGGGGAAAGTTTACGTAAAAAAAAAAATCTCAGAGATAAGAGAGAACCCTCAGCCCCAACAGGTGTCAGATTTTCCAGTCAGCGCTCAGAACTACAGAGTACAGAAAGGAGAAATGGATTCAGTCAGTTGTTTTCCAAATACTTGGACCCACTGGAAATGCTCCAGAGGTCAGCTGATCATCCCACAGAATGTTACAGTGGAGGGAAGAGCTGCAGAGGCCTGTTCCACAGGGAAGTGGAGGTATAGGGTCCTGCTGTACAAGAGTCTCAGAAGCCTGGTCCCCAAACACAACAGAAGCCCATCATTTTTCTTGCACTGGAGCCCTTCCACATATCCACGGAAGAGCCAGAATTTGCCCTTTCATCTCTTGATTTCTCCTAAAGATTTGCTTTTCTTTTGTGGAGTCAGTGCCAGGCGCTTTAGCACATCCACATTTACTCAGTTTCAGCACTTTGGCATAAAGTGGGAAATTCGCCATTTAGATAGCTAATGCCCAAACCCTTAGAAAATTAGGAAAATTCACCAACTTTCCTCTCATTAATAATCAAGTCACCAACAATCACTGCTGTGTGCTCACTATCATTGGCTGAATCTTAAAAAGCAGTGAAAGACCTTAAAAACATATTAAAAGAAATTAGATGCAATGGCTATTTTTTCCCACATTTTTAAAAACAAAGTACAGAAATGTGAAATGTCTGAAATAGAACCCAGTTATCTGGGGGAAATGTGCGGGTTAACCTTCAGTAAAGCTATAGAAATTGGATGGACCAAGGCCAGATCCACAGATCGGAGACAGGACTGAGAGGCGAGCAAGACACCAGCAAACTTTAGAACTGCAGACTCATGCAACCCTGTGCTTGCGGTTGAAGAGAAGGAAGAAGGCTGCTTGGTTTTGGTGGGGGAAAGATCCTGTCTTGAGAACAGCTGGGAAAAAGTGTTGAAGGGGCATAAAGCTTTGGGGTGCCTCCCCCCAAGTTTAATGGATCTGAACCGCAGATAGTGACAATCTGCTTTTGCCCAGGATGACTAGGACTTTCCCTATTCCTTAGATAAGCCCTATACCCTAGTCTTTCCTCATGTCTTCTACTATAACTTGCACTAAGTTTTCTACTGTTAGTTACCATTTGCTTTCATCAAAGTCAATGAATTAACTCAGAAAAAAGGAATGAATTTGTGAAAGTTACCAACAAACAATACTGTAATATTGTGTGATATTTCTCGAATGCCAGATAGAAATGGAAACATTCATTTGTGCATTCAGTCATATAACGTTGAAATGCAGTGGGCATAAATGGGACATGCTTAAGAAAATACATTTACTGAAGAACCACAATCATGTACTGGCCAGCTTAAAAATTTAACATTTTCATTTCAAAATCTCATTAAAGTACAATGGAATTCTTCAGTATTTCCTTTTCCAGCATGACTAGTCCAAGAAATCTGGATGTAAACAGAAACCTTTGCCCTTATAAGTAGCCTCTTCCTTCTGCTTGATCCATCCCATAATCCAGGGTGTTTTATGTGACTTTGGGGCTCAATTCTGCAAATCTTTGCACCCACAAATAGTCCCTACAGCATGACCCAAAGGGAAAGGAATTAGGGGTCAGGGGAACAGTTTGCAGGAGATGATGTCTTCTAATCATATGGATCTTCAGGATCCTCTAGATCTGTGGTAGTAATAATAGTCTACATACATGGATGGTCTCCCTTCCTTATGGCCCAATGGCTGCAGTAGCAGCCATTCTGTTGCTGACTAGGTCCCTCTGGATTACCCTCAATAGACCCTCAGTGTGTTAATCATACAGCTTCAGGCTGTATTTACTCCCAATCAGGGGTGAAATCCAGGTTTTCCATTGATCTTAGTGCGACCAGTATTTCACGCCAGATCTCCATACAGGAGACTGTACATCTGGTACTAGTTCATCCCTTCCTCATCCCTGTCACCCAAACCCTGAGGAGCCTCAACTCCTCAATGGGAAGGTGAAGAGGGTGAGGTTTGCAGAAAGTGAGGTGTCCTAATGCCTTGGTATCTGCGGCAGCCCAAGAATGCAGAAGGTTCCCTGGAGGAAACATCCTTCGCCTCTGCATGGGCATGGAGATATCTGTCCCTGGAGGGCGCTCTGTACGTGTACCTTCTCTGTGCAGCCCTTTGTACCACGCAGCATTTTACGGGATGGGTATTCTTTCAAACTGTAAAACTGCACAAAGGCAAGTTGATATTTGATTTCATTATGACTTTTCACAAAATAGACAAGTCTAATATTGTACAAACTCACATAAATATAGGCCTTCCTGGACTCTACTTAGAACAAAGTGTTCTTACAGGATTACAGCTGACCTGTATCGCTATCTCATAGCAAACCAAAAACAATTCCAACAAGGTTAAAATGTTTAACCTTGGAACTATTTTAGTGTCAAGTGGGACCTATTTAATTTTAACACCACAAATTGATTAAGCCAAATAATTTCCAAGAGATTACTTTTCATATGCAAATATTAAAATAGCTCAATAAAATTCCTCATACATTTTCCAATTAAAATTAAAGTAATTGGGGGAAAAAGTCAAAATAATAACGTATGGCTGTTAAAATCATGCTGTCAATTTCCATCACCAGTTGTCTGTCATTTACTGCTATTCCACAGCACTATTGCATTCTATCTTAAGCGTCTGTTAATTAAAATGATGATGCATGTCCAACTCAGTGTGTTGCCTAAACAAGTCTGCTGAATTTTATTACAGTAAGTCTTTTTATTCTGACTTCTCAAGAAGTTTTTCACATCTGCAACTGCTTGCATTAAACATCAGCTATCTAGGCAATCAATACTTTTAATGGGATATGCTAAAAGCAATATAAAAATAATATTCTGTATATAATAAAAGGCTTTCACTTAATGACTCTTGAAAGGTTTCACCCCAAAGTGAAAGTTCTCTTCGGGGGGGGCGGGGAGAGTTTCTGTGCTGGATAATGGCACTGACTTTATTTACTATGAATACTGTATTTACCTTTGGTGTCGAGTAGTTTAAAGAAAGTAGGCTATGTATCTACATTTTGTTCACTGTGGACTCAGGCCTACAAGGTGGCCAGCACCCTCAACTCCCATTGGGTTTAGGATGCTCAGCATCTCCAGGAGCAGCTTAGTACCATGCCAAATCCAGCTCCACAGCACAATAAATTAGTTTTTAAAATCCAGCACCTCAGCACATGATCGGAGATAAAAATATTGGCCACCCACTCATTTTGTCATTTCTCACTCCTTCACTTGTTCTAACACTCAAATCACACTCCTCATGAGGCACAGACACTCTGAACTAAATCTAATGGGCCCAATCCTGCAAACCTTATTTCCAAGCATACTGCCTTACTACTACACACAGTTCCCTCTTGAGGTAAGTGGCACTGCACAGCTATAAGAATTACACCCTGGTTTGTAGGTTTAGGTCCATTAGTGGTTGAATTCCTACACTAGATCATAATCCCCCCCCTTTTTTTCCCCATAGATGAGAAAAATGGAAACAAAACATTAAAGTTAACGTAAATTTTACTATCAGATAATACTATTGGTCCATCCGGCCTGGTAACCTGCCTCTGGGTATCTAATAATTCAGAAGAAGCTGTAAAAAACAGTGAAATTGCACAATGTTCAGCCACTGTTTGGTATCTTTAAAGAGGGGGAAACTGAGGCATAGGGAAGTTAAATAACTTGTCCAAAAACCACAGTGGAAGTCACTGACAGAACCAAGTACGGAACCAGGTCTCCGGTTTCCTAGATGACAAGACAGTCCTCATCTAAACCCTCTTCTAGTAGGCTTCATACACACAACCTCTGAATTTGCTAACGGTTCTAGAGATCCAATGTAGTCTATTTCAGCACAGTCATATCTTTAATCCAGCCACATTATTTTACCTGACAACTTGATGAAACACTTCCTTCTCCAAGTTGAGTAAGTACAAGAAAACTACAGAACATATTACTTGCGGGAGGAGGGGCAGGAAAGGTTATTACTTTTTTTTAAAAGGTAAGTGAAGTCTTTCTGAAAATCTCTCCACTTCAAATAAGGTCTCTTTTTTTTTCCAGGTTATATTTTTACAGATATTTAATGGATCTTTGTCAGGGCCAGATCCTGAATTTCTTACTCAACCCTTACTCAGATCTGAAGTAAATAGCAGTTTTGCCCCCAAACTGATTAACCTAACATGCTCATAGATATTTAATTTACTTATCCTCCTCAAATGAAAACTGCATAATTACAAAATTAAACCCAATAATGTCTGTACATACATTTTGCATATTTTCCCTAAGTCCAAATGATCCTTTTAAACATTAATTCATTTATAAATGGCATATCATTAACTGACATTGAACTAAGTGTAAGCATATGTATCATGTAGGAAGATTCATGAGCAGGAATATATTTCACCCTTTAACAAGTGCAATATGCAATTTACTTTGATCAGAGAAGAATTAAATTTGTATAAATTCAGAAAACATATTCCATGGAGGGCAAAAGCTTCAGTGGGTGAGATACATGTAAATAGGCCATTTTACATTTGAGTGCTCTTGGAGAAAAATGTACTGTGCAGCTAAAATCGATATTGAATCTGTATTCTATAGTATTAACACTAAAAAGCAGCATTGACTGTAATGTGAAAGAAACACCATGGGCCCAATCCTGCAGTCCTTAACAGGAAAAACACCCTTTGGTTTCTAGGGGGTGGTTTGTTTTCTATGAGTAAGGGGGCTGCAGCATCTGACCCTAACTTAATTATAACTCTAACAATGACACACAATGGGCATGTAAAATGCAGAGCCTAAGTCTGTGTTTTAAACAGTTCCATTTTTGCATGGTTATGTTTATAAACTTCTTCAGAACAATATGCAATCATTAAAGAACAGTATTTGGGGGGTGGGGAGGGAATGAAGAAAGAAGTTATCAAGGGATTGTCTGGAGATCCCATTTTTTCAATATGCGGATAGGATTTCACATTTGCAGTTGGCATTTTCTTCCTTTTAAGTGGATATTGGCTTGAGAATGGTCGTGGATTGACACTAATGGAAAGTAAATTTCTGTATCCTCAAAATATTTACAGTCTGTATAAAACAGTAATGCCAGCTCCCCCACAGCAATCTCTCTTGAATTTAACCTGGAAAGAAGCCTCTTCATAGGAAGGAACAGAGAAGAACATTTAATACATTCTCTCTCTGCTGAGACAGAGAACAAGGGTGGCAAACATGATAGTGGTTTCTGTGATGGAAGCCCCTGTGCATTAGGAAATGGACTGAAACAACCAACTCATCTCCCATAGACACCCAAACAGCTGTCATATGGTACAAATTTCAGTCACTGACAATCTCAATTAAATTTGAACCAAAAGCCTAGAGGTTAGAAAAATGTCCCATTACCAATCCTTCAAGCCTTAAAATAATTCCATAATCAATACACCCCCTAACCAAACATATGCACAGTTAGGGCCTCATCTTTCCATTGACTTCACTGGGCTTTGGATCAGGCCTTTATGGCCTAGATCAGTATAAAATGTTCTCTAGGCCCTGATTCTCCATTACCCTACACCTTGTGTAGTCATTTCCACCACATAGAATGGTAGCATTTTACACCCAGTTTGCCTAGGGGGAACTGACTACACAAGCTGCAGGGTAGTGGAGAATGAGGCCCTGTGAATCTAAAAAGATTGTAATGTTTACATTATTGAAGAGCACAGAAATTTCAGTTAATTTGTATTACTAAATTTCAAAAAGCTAAAAAGAAAAACTCTTTTCAATTGTAAGTAAAAACAAGTCAAATGGGTTCTACAATTTTCTGTCTTACAAGAAATGTGAAGTAGATAACAGTCATGCAATTTTAGGAAACAAAGACAGTTCCTCTTCCCAGGATCCATAATTTGAAACACAAATGTTCTTTAGCCTTCCATGTCCTGTTAGAGATAAGCTAAAACTTCCTCACCTGATACTGACATGATTTGTACAACTCTCTCTAGACCAGCAGTCCTTTTCTTTATTAATGTTGGCTTTCTCTGAAGTGATGCCTCATGTCAATAACTATGGAAGGGCTGGCTTCAGAATTCACTGGGAAATAATAGAAACTGGGACAGAGCACGTGGGTCCTGATCAGGAGAAAGCTGGGAGATGGATTTCACTAGGGGGAAGTTACAATTAGAGTGGGAAAAGAAAGGCGTATTTGAAAATGTGCAGTCCCGGCTGCATTTTCTGAAACAGAGCTTCTCTTAGAGATAAATAGTCTAAAGAGTGACAAACATGCTTCATAACAATCAGTGGATCTTAATTGCTCAAACACCCACCAGTGCATTTTATTCAGCACTAAGCACTCCATACAAAACTGTTAGCATTCATCCTTTGAACCTAACCATTTATTAAAAGTTTGCATCTGAGTCAATACGATGACAGGCAGATAAGTCCACGCTTTGCAATGTGGTGGATTCTCATACAACGTGCCAGTAGGGTTGGGCTCAGAATGAGTATAACAAATGACTTGGGCTGCCCTAAAATTTGTGAGTGAGGAAGAGAGTGGTGCGTATGCCACATATGGAGATCAGAGTAAAGGCAAAGAAGAGCACAGGAACAAACATGGGACAGCTGGTCTGTTGCAAAGACAGAGGGAAAAAATAGTTTACACCCAGAACAATGCAGTAATCAGTTTCCAGTAAGCAGTATTAATTACCAAAATATCAACTAATCTAATCAAGAAGATTAGTGTTTATTAGTCTCTCCAAGTAGCCAATGATTGTTTAATTTTACTCTGGAAAGGGATTTTAGAGGGGAGGCATATGCTTTGGTTTTAGTTTAAGTCTCTGTTTTTGTATTTATGTCATAAAAGAATGAAAAGTACTTAGATCTTGTTGGATCAATAACTAGAGTCAGAGACCACAACATCACAAAACATGACTGAATGTATAATAGATATTTTGGTGCTCAATTTGATGCTTGTTTTATTTAATCACAACACAAATAACAGCTAGAACATAACAAAATACCTTGCAAATTTCCGATATTAACCTCAAGAGCTTAAAAACAAACACACTTACAGCATGTAATGTTCTTACAGAGGTTGCAAATGCAGCTACAGACTAACAGGCCATAGAATGTGACTGCAAAACTTTAAAACTTGGGACAAGAAGTGATCTAATATCTAAGCTGCTATGGTACATCAGACACTGACAAAGAAATTCACTATGGTAATGCCACTCCCTGCACACTGCCAAGTAGTTCTGTTAGAATCATAACCTATTTATCTCCTCTGAGTCATAATAACAAACAGTGGTGAATGATCATTCTTTTTCTCTTGGGCTTATTACAATTAAGAGGGGAGGAGGGTTTGGCAAGATTTCACCTTAATTGATCGATTAATTTCTTAGGAACAATGAACCTTGGGATCACAAACTTGCAACACATTTTAAAGACTTTATCTGGAGCAAGAAAAGAAGTAAAAAACTTACCATGTCCCTGTAACAAAAAGATTATAGAAACAAGGAAAAAGGATAGCAAGTTTTGGAAAGCAAAATGGCTTGAAATACAGTAGTAAAAGTACACATTAGCAATGTTTGAAACCCCTAATGTAGATTGTATTATTAACAGAGTAAGGTTCAAGCAACTGACACCTGTTGATGTTGTTCTTGGCCACACTTTGAATTATTCCATCACCTCCCTGCCCAATGTTTCAGTATTCCCAAATGAGAATGTGAATTGCTACATAATGTTGTGACAAGGAGTCCGGTGGCACCTTAAAGACTAACAGATTTATTTGGGCATAAGCTTCCGTGGGTAAAAAAACCACTTCTTCAGATGCATCTGAAGAAGTGTTTTTTTACCCATGAAAGCTTATGCCCAAATAAATCTGTTAGTCTTTAAGGTGCCACCAGACTCCTTGTTGTTTTTGTGAATACAGACTAACACGGCTACCCCCTGATACTTGACATAATGTTGTGTGATTTGGGATGCTTGTAAACAAACAAAAAACCAAAAGCCACTGCTATATTTTCCCCAGAGCAGGGAAAGAGGGGCCAAGTGTAACAGACCTCTTTTAAACAGGGAGCAGGGGGAAGCAGGTGCTTCAGATAAGCACTTCAAGTCACTAAGCTCCCCAAAGAGACTACTATTAACCCCTCTTCTCCCCACTAAAGAGAAGGTGCAACACTAGGAGGTCTAGGCAACTCCACTATCTCTATGCAAACTGAAACGTCTAGAAACAAGCCGAGGAACACTTCTGTCTTTGAAAGAGTCAGGAACCCGTTGGGGAAAACTAGCCTGAAAGGCGCATTTCTTGTGCTTGCAGGGTTAGCCCCAAAACGTTCATTTCCCCCTGTGTTGGGGCAGCAGGTCTCTTGTTCTTACCTGTCTGTCACCTTAACCGTATTGCCACGTTTGAAGATTAGAGGCCAAGGGGTGGGGGGAGATTAGGTCAATTTGTCAGTGGCCACGGAACGCATCTGCTTGGGGGCTGAATGGGGCGAGCAGGTTTCGCCGCCGGGGAAATTCATGGGGCTGAAGTTCCCCGCGCCAGGGGGAGGCTCGCGCACTGCAGTGCGTGGAAGCGGGTAGGAGCTGGCACTTTCCGGAAGGCTCAGCGCTCCCCTCACTAGCAATCCTCCTGCGGGAGGCTCTCCGCCTGCCTTCCCCCGCCCGGCGGCGGGCTGGGGCATGTGGGCCTCTTTGGTATGCCGAGAAGGGACTGCTCCTTGCTGCTGCAGCAAAGCGCGCGGGGGGCACCAGCCCAAGCTGACCACCCGCCTGGGCGCCGATCTGGGTCTCTTTGCCCTGCTTTGAGCTGGGCCCCCGCTGCCTGCGCCGAGGCTGCTGCTTGTTGATGTTGGGGTGTCAGGGAGGCAGCGGGAGCTTATGATCTACTACACTGCAGTGCCCGCGTCTGGAGCTGCCGCTGCAGGGTAGCCAGCCCCGCTCACACCCACCCACCCCCTACCCAGCAGCACGCACACCTCTCCGGGCTCCGCGCCGCTCGCGCTCTCCAGGGATTGCAGGCACAGCCCGCCACCCCAGGAAAGCGAGCGCAATCATGGACGCGCTCGTGCAAACACAAGCCCCGGGCGCTCGCTCTCTTCCCGCGGCTGGGTATTTCCCTGCCAGGCTGCTTCTCCCGAAGACGGAGAGTTAGCCCCCCCCCACCCCCCCGCCCGGCTGGCCAACGAAAAGCACTGAGAAGGGGGAGCGGGGAAGTGCCCCCTTGGGCTGAGATCGGGCTGCCCAAAGCACCTGCATTTGCATTCCTTATGTAATGTACTGCAAGTTTCCCCGTTGGAGCCTGTTTGAATGGAAGCCCATGATCATCACACTAGAGCGGAGAGAACAGACACAGAGAAGGGGGTGGGGTTCATCAAGGAGACGTGAAGCAAAGAAATACACAACAAACAAAACCACCCAAGCCTGTGCTGCTGCTGGTGGGCCGGTCTACTTTGGCTTAGTTTCCCTCGAGGCACAAGAAAGTACCCCCTGATCTGTGCCGGAAAAGGGGAGGAGGGAGCGCTAGGGCAGAATGGTGCGCTTTGGGGTTTGTATTTCACTCGGGAAAGGTGATCCTGGGTGGGAATATTGTACAAGCTAATCAGAAAGTCTTGGGCAGGACCCGAGTGGCATAGCCCCTGCACAGGAACTAACCGCAGGCAGGGGATCTCGCACCAGCCAAGAGCCCCTGAGCCCTCTTCTTCAAACTAACTGCACCTGAGGGGGAGGGTTGGTCGAACATGGCAATCTTTCCTCTTCGCTAAAATGGGCAACAATATAAAACTTTCCTTCTCTCTGGACATACCCCCCCACAGAAACCAAGAGAAGCAGACTGGGTTTGCATCGTCGCCGAAGCTAATCTAAAACTGCTCCTTCATACACATATTCACATGGAGGTCCGTACTGCCCTCGTTATATTTCCCTTTCTCCCCTCCGCAGGATTGCAGAGCTACCTCAATGAGCAACAGACAGGATAGCATCAAAGGAAAACAATGCGATGCAATGTATTGCTTACCAGTTGAATTCTTGTTTTTCTTAAGACTCTTGCCACAAAGACACTGCAGCATATGCGATCCTTTGCTGAAAATGTTCCAAAGAAACCACATTGATTTGGGCGAAAAGCAATCCAGCAGCTTATACACCCTGAGAAAGAAGAGATCCTTGCGGTTGCATAATAATAAACTGGGATCAGTTCTTCTGAAGAGGGGCACCAGTTTTACCATAGAAAAAATAATTATATTCCGATCTTCTCCCAGTTTTTTTTTTTCCTCACGTGCTTTATTTCTTTGAGACTTCTCAATCGATGCTTTTTGCAGCCAGGTTATCCCCCTAGATCAACATTGGATGATTATTACCAAAAGCGTGAAAAAGAAATCCTTTTTCAGCATGAAGCCAAACGAAAAGTAAGGTGAAGAAATCCCAGCTGAGGCCAATAACTAAGCAGAGACAAAAGATCCCCAAAGAGAAAACCATAGCCTGTTACTCGATTGCTATGAGGATGGGTGGATCTGCAGAACAAAAGCCAAGACAGGATTCATCCTACTGAAAGACTGCCATTGTGCTGCCCTTAGGAGAGAAAAAACACACAACCAGTACGACCACCCAGATCAAGTCTGATTGATGAAGATGTATACTCCCCTCTTAGAGTGTTGATTTTACCATCAAATCCCAGTGATCTGTGTAATCTTATTGCACCTGCGGGTCTCAATCACCCTGCAGAACAGATGCAAATCTAGCCCTTAGCAAGATCACAGTATGTGGAGAGAGAGACAGATCTCTTTCGTTCCTCTCACTCTCCCTGCTTCCAACACCCGTGTGCATTTGGAACAGATCCCTCCCTGGATTTCGCTCCTGAGCCTTGGATGTGAGTTACAGGCATTAGATAGAGTAGGAGGAGTTGAAATTTGCATTGAAAGACTGGCTTTCCATGACGTAGCCACGTGCTTCCAGGCCTGTCACCAGTGAGATGCTTCAGCCAGCCCAGCGAAGGCAGTGTCACTGCAGTCTCTGCCTGCCCTCCTCCCTTCCTCGTCCCCCGTTCCCCCGCCCTCCCCCCAGTCTGTCTGGGCTGCCTTCCCCTTGCTGCAGCTTAAAATAATGGTCACACTCTGCCACTTGTACACCTGGGTGAAGTGAAACCCATCCCTGAGCCAGGGAGGAAAAGAAACTGGCATCCCTTCTGAGTGGAGAGAGGCAGGCTCCTGTCTGCAGATCCTTGTCACTTAAGGGGATGGCAGAGGAAAAACCTTGGTCCAGAAGCTCAACTCAGGGAAAAGGGGCCCTTTTCATAGGCAACCTCTCTTGGTCAGGCTCAGCCTCAGATTTCTTTTTGCCAGGCCTGTAAAAATTTTGCCACAAACTCCCCTCTCCCCATACCTTCCTCAAAATTACTGACTCCTCTCCCCACCTTATCTTCCTATCCCCCCGCAAACACAAGCCTGCACCTCCACCAAGCCTGACTTTTGTCCACCAGGCTCTCATCCCACACTGCATTAACATGAATTAATAACAGGGCAACTCTGTGCTCCTGAAAACCAGGAATATCTCCTTTTTCAGAGTCTGTCTCTCTGGGTTTTGCGTCAAATGTGTTTTATAAACCCCAGCAGACTGTAACCCTTTGGGGGCAGTCCTTTTGCTGTGTGTTTGTACAGCACCTCGATGCTACAAATAAATACAATGCAAACAATAACAGCAATACACTGGCGACCTGAACTCACAGAGGTCTGGGTGAACGCATATGCTCCTCAGCTATCACCCCTAGGTTTGTCATACAGTAATGTTGCAACCAGCCCCTCATGAAGCTCTCCAGTAGGCATCACCCCCCAGTCAGCCTTCCCCCGGTAATGCCTAGACTGGGATCTGTATGAGGTCTGAGACTCTGAGCACTGCCACGGAAAGTGTGCCTGTGAGCACTGCAACTGGACCTGAGTATGGCAACAGTGGCTACTGACTCAGACTGGAAGTTGATGCCCATGCTTCTCGACCTCACCTTTGCTGCAGCACTACATGATATCTGGGTATTGGAGAGAGTCAAAGGTTAGAGGAGATGTGATACAGAGAATGAGTAAGTGTGGCAGACTGAGAATGAGGCAGAGATATGAGATCAGAATGATAGTGAAGGGAAAAATGTATAGGCAATATGAGAGGGGAATGGAGAGCTTTTCTCTCCTTTCCTCCACCCAGCTCCAACCCTCTACCAAAGTCCTCCTTTTCCAAGACAAGTGCCCAGGTTTTCATATTGAATATCACTCTATAAATTAACCATTTAATTTTCTTTTTTAACCACAAACACTGTCTTCATCTAGTAAGTCACTCTAAATATTTCCATCAGTTCAAACCCAGGCAGTTCTGTGTTTCTTCTGAATTTGTAGGTGCTACCACTGATCAAATAGGCACAATAATAACTTCTGTAAAGTGTGTGTGTTGGGACTTTGGATCCTGTCTCCTGCCTCCCAGACTCTTGCTGCTTGTGTTGGGGTCTGCTTGTGGTTGTCAATGTTTAGGAAAGTTTTGCAATAGATATTTGGACAAATAAGCCAAGGTTCTGGGGGCTAATTGTTCCCCAGACCCAGATCCTCAAAGGTATCTAGGCACCTAAATACCTTTGAAGTTCTGGGACATAGTCACTAGTATGTTTTAGGGTTCATTCTGGTGAGATTTGGGACCTATATAGAACTGTACAAATATTAATTATTTAGTTGTCACTGTCACATCTCTTCTGAGAAGTATTTAAATATTATTATCCCTATTTTACAGATGCGGAAAGTGAGACAGAGTTAACAGCCAGTATTTTCAGAAGTGATTGTATAAAATTAGGCACCTAAATCCACATCTCTAGATATATGTGCCTAAGAACATAAGAACAGCCATAGTGGGTCAGACCAAAGGTCCATCTAGCCCAATATCCTGTCTTCCAACAGTGGCCAATGCCAGGTGCCCCAGAGGGAATGAACAGAAGAGGTAATCATCAAGTGATCCAAGTGCCTAACTCTAGGCACCAAAGTTTGAAAAAGTTGACTGGTGCAATTGAACAAAGGTCACAGAGGGAGTCAGTGTGAGGAGCTGGGTTTATTCCCTTGTTCAGTCCCCTAAACTAATAAACGATCCTTCCTTGTGTCCAGAGGTCATACTATTGTTCAGCAGAGGAGCTTGCTCAACCACCCTAGTGCCATCAGTGGTAGCCCAGGCAGCACTGCCCCTTTCACGTGTGAAAGTGATCTGGAGTCTTCCCACTTGGACCACAAAGGCCAGCACTACATGGCTGTGAGGGGACTTTGAATAACCTATGATCTATACAAAAGAGCACTGACAAGCTTTCAAACCAAATGACTGGTTTGTATTAGTTACATTTTCAAAGCTACCTTCCCAAGGAAAAGGGCTAGTACTTACCTCCTTTTCTTTTAATGAACTCTGACACTCTCCTTTACTTTTCTTGATTCCACAAACTACAGGAGACTGTGGTTGTAGAACTGCAAAGACTGGCTCTGACAGGGGCATCTGCGATCGGATTTGTGGATTGGCATGGGGGTGGGGACGAAGACAAAGACACCATCTCTGGTAGGAAGAGAAAATACATGGTCAGTCATCCTTTGCCTCCAGTGACTTCATGTCTAGGCTGAGCAGTGAAGCAAGAAAAACCTATCTGGGGAAATCATCCTCCTTAGGGAGGGAATGAGAGAGAACTTGCCCAGACTCTCCTTACTCAGAGTTGAGGTCTATGAAAGGTTTGTCTGAGTCAGGACTTGAAGATTTGAGCCACAGTGTGTAAGTAGAAGAGATCTCCCTTTCTCAAATGAAAAGTGTATAATTAAAAAAAAAAGAAAATATATGTACATGTGATTTGCATATTTTTCCTAATTCTAAATGATCTTTTAAACATTTTAATTCATTTATAAATGGCCCTATCATTAACTGACATTGACCTAGGTGTAAGCATTTTAGCACAGTAGGGAAATTCACGAGCAAGAATACATTTTGCCCTTTAACAAGTGTGATATGCAATTTAATTTAATCAAACCAGGATTAGGCAAAGACAAAAGGGAGAGAGAGAGGGAGAGACTCATCCTAGGTCTCTGAGGAGAGTGGGAAAAGCAACAGCCATTTGTAACCCAAATCTCTTAGTTAGATAGGGAGAAACAATCCTTCACCCATAGGGTTCTCCCAGGTGAGAAACCAACAGGCAGTAGGGTCACAGAGTGAGATTTTGGTGGGCAGATTCCTTCCCCAGATTCCTTCCCCAGATGTTCTAGTTCCAGCTCCCACTTGGGGGAAAAGACATGCCATCAACGACGGACCCCAATTTCCCAGGCGGGGACAAAAAGTTTCCTCTTATCCCAGTGGATCCCATGTCTTGGATGGAGGAGGAGAAAAGAGAAAGCCTTGCCCAGGGAACCCTTTTTCATGGTAGAGTGTAAAAGACAAAGCTCCACCCAGGGTCTCCATCTTCTAGACAGGAGTGAGAAAGAGAGATCCCCACCTAGAGATTTTTATCTTGCAGGTAGAAGAGGGGAAAGAATCATCTGAGGACCCATCTTCTTGTGGGGGAAGGGCAGGGATAACTACATAAATCAGGCAGATAAAGACAAAATCATGTCCTGGAACCCCATCAAGAAAACAGAGCCTCCTTTCCACCACACCTCAGAACTGCCGTACGGAACAAGCACGGCATGTTTCTTCATAGAGCAGGAGGACTGAGGAGATGGCCAAAACAACATCTCTACCCTACCATTTCTGTCTACGCTGCAGCAATGAGACAGACAAGACTGACTGTGAGTATTTAGATTGTAGAGTCCTTGGGGCAGGGACTATGTTTTCCTCTATAATCTGTACAATGTCAAGCACATGGGTAGTATTTAATGACTAAATAAATACATGTTTAAAGCAGCTGCTCTCTGCCATACTAAGGGGCACTGATCAGAAGACTCTCTCTTTTTCATCTCAACCTCTTCCAGTCTGAAAAATTCAGATATGCCAACATGAAAGGGCTGTTGTAAGGCTAACTTAATTGAACCTGATTCTTTACCACATTTCAGGGGAGATTTTCTATGCCATATTCATGGACAGAATGTGAGAACCCAGAGCAGTGCAGATGAAAATGTCCAGCAGCTTTGGAAATGGTTGCCAGCCCATCCCAAATGGGAAGAGGGAATAACCTAGGCGCCTCTGTCATCCCTCTGCAGAGTTTGTGGGAAAAACCTAGTGGCCCCTCTTATCTCTCTGCAGAGTTTGTGTCCAGGCACGCCCACTGAGGGGATGAGATGGAGGGGTTTGAACACAGGAACAGTCGTACAGGTTTAGAACACATTGGTCCATCTAAATAGCCAAGTTTGGGGGGACTGTGTGAAATTTCTCTCACAAGAAAGGGAGGGAATTGAGATGTGTCAGGGAAGCATGAGCCCCCCTATAGCTCTGGGAATAAATGTGAATGGGAGAGAAACTTTCCCCAAAAGCACTCCCAAGAGGCAGGTGCTAGGTGAGTCTCTGACCATACACACTTCTGTTGGGAGTTTCCAGGGAGTCACGTGATGAATCTATCATCCATAACATCTTTGACGCCAAAATAAATTGGGGTATCCTTTGGTATCTGTAAGCTGGCATGGCCCTCCTCACAGTTTGGTTTGCTAAAGTCTTCTCCACACTAAGAAAAAAAATTAGCAGTTTTCAATGGGCCCCAGCCTTCAAGCAGGACAGAGCCGTAAACAGTCTGGGCTCTGGCCCACAACAAGGCAGAGTGATAGTAGTTTATTTGCCTGGCCATTAAGGAGGGTGGGGCAGCAAACAGTCAAGGCTCTGGCCTGCAGTCAGGCAGAGCTGTAGCACCAGCCCAGTCTATGGGGACCAGGTAAGGGAGGCCCAAGGAGCGCAGGTCTCCTGGCCTAAGGAGGCGGAGTACTGCCATCTGGGGTGGGGTGACTAGGGGGACACAGGCCCACCCAACTCCACTGCATCCCAGCCCAGGGCACTAACAGTGGTGAGGGGTCCACCACTGGGTCAGCGGGGATCCATCCACAACACGCTGATCCTGTATCAGGCCAGCTTTCGACCAGACTGTTGCCTGGTTTCCTTGGGCTGCTTCCTACTCTACCCCTCGGGTGTACCCATGTCCTCAGTCTCCCCGGGATATGTTGCCAAGGGTAGTGGCAGCAGTTCCTCAGCATCGGGAGTGGCAGGGTTCTCTGGAAACTCAGGCTGGTTTCCAGGGCAGTAACGGTTCTCCTTGGCATCCCACTCCACCAGCAGGGAAAGAGCATCTGTCTCCTTCCGCAGCTCCCTCACTGAGCTGCTGGGCCGGACTTTTATACTTCCCCTTCCTGTTCCGCCACTCTGCTTCTGGGATGTGGGGCCTGGCCTTCCTGGCTCCACCAGGCAGCTTGCGGTGTTCCCTCAACATCTGAGGGAGGCCACACCTCCTCGCTACAATATCCCATCAGTTGGAAGGGCTATAGCCCCAAGGAACATTCCTGGGAACCTGCTGGCAATGTCCATGCTCCAGAACCCATGAAGGCCTTCCATAGAGTCCAGCCTGGGAAGCCTGGTCCTGCAAAGTCCTGGGGGCATCCTAAGTGAGGGGGCGGGGGGAGTATTATGCAATGATCCATGAGTCCTCAAGCCAGGCCCTTGGGCTCATGGGCCACTGCTGCATCCACAACACTACCACCACCACTACCCGACTGGCCTACTACTGTCTGGAGAATAGAGACCTCTACAGCCTTACATGCCACTAAAGGAATCATCCCCAGGGACCTGATTGGAGGATCTCTGGAGCTCCTGATTGGTCTGAGTACACTATTTAAGCCAAAGAGACACAGGAAGTTGTCTATACAACATGGTGGATTCCGGCTTGTTGCTGCTACAGATCCTGTCATCTACTACCTGACTTCTAGACTCATCCCCAGTCCTTGACTTCAGCCCCATCTTGTTCCCGGCTCCTGCCCTCAGCCTTGCTCAGTCCCTGAACCCTGTTGCCTCGGTTCCCGACTGCCCCTGCTGCAATGCTAGGCTCTGACTCCTTGGATTTTGACTCAGTGCTGGCCCTTGGCAACGGCTCCTGTTTCCTGTCTGACCCCAGGCTTGACTCCAGCTCTGACCACTTTAGGTCTATCTACCCCAGCCCTAGTCATGACAACAAGCAACTGCAGAGAGCGACTGGGGCAGTTCTGTGGTGGTGCTGGGGGGGCAGTTGGGTAGGGGTAGCTGAGTGTGTGGGGAGGTGCTGGGACAATTGTGGGGCACAGAGGAAGCAATGTGTGTGTGTGTGTGTAGGTGGAGTCCTTCCCTCTCCACACTGCTTCCAGGCTGCTGCCGCATGATTGATAACCCCCAGGAGAGGGAGCCAGTCAGAGAGGATGCAGAAAGGCCACCTGGTTCCCTGCTTAATGAGTGCCACTGCAGCCCCTGGTGCCTGGAAGGAGCAATGGCAAGAGGAATCTCAGCTGCAGCCTCTCCGGAGCCCAGTAGGATACACGAGAATTCAGCGGGGCTGTAGGAAAGTGCTGCAGGCCTGAGTGTTACATGAGGAGGTGTGATACTTGCAGCCCTTCTCTGCCATTCTGTGTTTGACTGTGACCAGTAACAGATGCTTTAGAGAAGGTGCCAGAGTCCTTGTACTGGACAATATATGACTTGTGTTGCTGTGACACCTACGAACCCCATTGTGCTAGGTGCTATGAAAACACACAACAATGACTATTCCTGGAATACTTCTACCCTTAGGAGAAGTTATTTTGTTAACCTCCAAGATCCGGCCATGTTGGGACAACCCACAACCAATTGTGGGTGCAGGGGGAGATATTCAAAGGGCATTTAGGTGCCTGGCTCCCATTGATTGTCAAGGGGAGTCAAGTGCCCTTTGTGTCTGTGAACATCTCCCTGAAATGTGGTGGAGAATCAGGTCCAACAAATTTAACCGTACAACAGCGCTTTCAGGAAGGTATTATCCCCACTTTTAAGATGGGGTGTGTGTGTGGGGGCGGAAACTGAAGCACAGATAAATGAATAGGTTTGCCCAAGGCCACATAGGAAGTATGTGGTTGAACCAGCTCTTTTAGTTCTATCCCAGCGCTTTAGCCACAAATTTATTCCATCCCTAGGAAATTGGAAAATGCCTTGCTTCTAGTTCTCAGAAGTTCAAAGCTAGGGCCAGTTAACAACAAGATTACAGCTTATCAGTCAGTGTGATGATAGATAAAGGGAGAGGCGGTCCTAGAGGTAGCTGGGTCCCAAACTACGTAGGGTTTTGCAGTTATACCCCAACCCTTGAAATCTGTACTGAGGCAGGTGGGAAGCCAGTAGGTCTGATTCTCCCCTGCCTTGCCCTCTGTGTTGACATTTACGCCTTGAGAAAGTGGGTGTAAAATGCTACCATTATGATTTGATAGCATTTTACACCCACTTAGTAGCAGTGTAAATGATGACACAAGATGTACAATAGGAGAGAATCAGGGTCAGGGTGTACAAACACAGGTGCAATAGGTTCACACTATTACCCTCTAGATTTAATAATCCATCCTGCCACCAAAGACAAGAGCTTATTCTAAAGTGAAGGGGTCACTATTTGAGGGAAATGCTAAACTTCCAAAGGCCTGTTGCCAGCCCAATACAAAATGGAAACTGAGCGCAGTATAAATAATTCAGAACTATTTGAATACTATGTCCCAGACCTGGGGCTGTGTCTCAGCTGCACTTGGTGTAGTCAGGAAAGGTGGACAAAGATGGCTTTATGCTACCCATACATTATCCTCTTCCCTCTACTTTGATCTTGGGACTGGCTGGGGCTGCTCTGGTTTCTGGCATAAAACCAAGGAGTCTCAAGATTGCTTTAACTTATGCCAAACTGCCTATGGGGCCAAGGGGCCATTAAGGCAGTTGGATAGTATAGAGGTCTATAGTGGTTCTTATGCCACCCCTCCTCCTGGCCCCTGGTGTAGGGTCATGCATACTAGAAAAGGATGGATAATCCTCCATCAAATGGCTGAGGTAGTATTGCAACTGTTTTGCACCATCAGAACACCACAAAGAAGCCATAGCAAGGCCTGTCACCTGGACCAAATTTGAGATAACCTGGATCACTTTTACACACATACAAAATAGAACGATAGGCATTAGGGTAGAAGACATTTATGTTTAAACAGAACTGGTCCTGGCAGTGAATTTTCAAAAATAGATTGCATCCCTTTCCTCTGACCTCAAAAATTAGAAGTTTTGTAAAGTGCAAGAACATCTATGACAAAGCAGAGGGTACTAAAAAAATCAAAGAAGTAAGATCATTACAATTAAGATAAAACAAATACTGTATAAGAAACACTTCAAGGACTTAAGGGCAGTGCCACTGAAGGAGCAATTAACTGTGAGTCTAAGCAAATATTGCAGATTTTAGGACAGTGTAGAAGTTTAAAAATAACTTAGCTTAAGTTGTCTAGGTGATACAATGATTTGGCATCAGTAGTTGCTTGATTTAATTTCAGATATGTGTAATTGCAATGAAGATTGACTAGTGAAACTAGTCTAGGTCTTAAAGGGCAAAACATTTCTGTGAGAGCTCTTGTGGCTAAATTAAAGTGTCAGTGAAGGACAGTGAAACGTTTCAAGTGGTTTAAGTAAAGCAAAATCATTCTGCCTCAGTGGAGCTTCTGAGATGCTTTAATGGTCTTTTATGTTTGTGTCTCAGCTTATATTTATTTTTACTATGAAAGATGAAAAGAAATCAAATTATTATAGAAATAGGATTCAATTGTTTTTTGCAGTATGACTGGACAACAGGAGCAATAAATCTGGAATAGCCTAGGAATTGAAGAGTTAACCTACATCAATGAAGATACAGATAAAGCACAGTATTGCACACTTCAGGTTATAATGCAGTAATGAAAGATAAGAAATATTTTGCTTTGAATCAGAATACAATTGATAAAGATGACAATGGTTCTGTTTCTGAAAAGATTAGTAGACGTACAATAGTGACAAGCTTGAACACATGTTTGCAGCCTGTTTATGTCTGCCTGGGTGCCACTTAGCATAGCAGCCTAGGGCAGCAGCTGCCTCCGATAAAGTGGCAGGTGCAAAAGGTGGTGCGGTGGGATGCCAGGCTATTTAAATCAACAACAGTGGAAAGTGTACAGTGCTGCCTTTTGAACCTCAAGAGTAGTCATTAAAGAATGGAATCAAAACAGAGAAGGAGGTGTTTCAAAAATACCTGCTTTACAAAGACTATTTTTATCTTCAGAATTTTATAAAAAAAAATACTCTAAGATGAATCGCTCCAGAGAAGAAAAGTGTCCCGAAGAAACAGAACCTAAAACATCCAAAGTATGTATAAAGATGTATACAAACACATGCATGTATTTTCCCTTGAGTATATAGGAAATCTGGAATGTAGAAGATGGCAGTAAATTAGATTCAACAGACTACATCATAAGAATCAATACAAATCAGAGTTTCAATAAGTAATTTGGAAGCATTCAGATGCATACACTAAAGATTTCTACAGAGGTGAGGGAGAGGAAGAACTGTGTGCATGTGAGTAGAATGGGAGCAGTGCAGAAATTCCAAAAAAACATATGTGAGACCTTGATGCTAAATAGATGTGGGGAGTGGGGGGAGAACCCAAGGAAACTATTACATTACTTTTGATGAGAAATGAAAGGGGAAAAAACTGATCCACTCCAACAGCAGGAACTGACAGGCAGGAGAGAACCAGTTCTGCTAATTCTCTTTCCTCTGCTCATGTGACCTGGCTCCTACCAGGCAGTTGCTCTAGACCCCAGGCCTTAGTCCAACAGGCAGCAGATATCACTTGAACCAAACAAGCTTCTCTGCTTGTTTTACTCTGCTAACATCACCTATGATCTTTCTATTCACTATCTCACTCTCCCCTGTTGAATATGCATCACATTCTTCTCCATACCCTCTCTCTCCTTTTCCCAGTCCCATCTTTTGTGCTCATTAATCCATCCTTTCCCTCCTCTATGGCCAGAAATTTTGCCTCTCCTCCCCAAATTACAATACTCACAGGGCCTTGTTCTCTCTTCCTCATGGAGGTTCATTGTCCATACAACTGCTCATGCTCCAGGAGACATGTTGCCAGGGGCTTCCACAAATGCAGGGTATCCCTGGAAGGGCCCATTCCAGGAAAGTTCCCCACTGTGGGGGGCAGGGGAAGCCATTGCAAACTGTCTGCAGTAACTTCCACAGCTTTGTCCTGAAAGCTGGGAAGGGAAAATCCAGTGGAGCTTATATGGCCACACATCAGCTTTCCTGGCCCCAGGCCTCACTGAATTCTGAGGTGCTTCCATAGGGCTTAGGAGAAGAGGAAGAAACATATAAGGCCCAGACCCTGAAAGGAATTTAGACACCTAACTACCTTTGGAATCAACGTGAGTTAAGTGCCTAAATACCTTTGAGGACCTGGGCCTAAGCTCCTAGGGATAGGGACCATGTCTCTTTGTCTATCAAACACCATGTGATGATGATGATGGGCGATCACTCATTACCAAGTATGATCATCTTCCATGGGAGTTATGAGTCCTCAGGGGGCTAATAAGGCCAATCCTTGAACCACAAGTTCTATTGCAATGAGGGCAGATGTTTTCAGGCTCAGCAGGAGGCTGTTGACCATGACTGGAAGCCAGTCTCTCCTTCCTCCTGCATCTCTTGTCCTCTTCAGCTTGTCGGCGAGCAAGTTCAAAATGCAGGGGACCATCATGTAGGACTTCACTCCATTTTAAGCGATCCTGGGCAAGTGTCTCCCAAGTGTCAATGTCAAAATTATACTTTTTTAGGTTGTCCTTCCATAAGTCCTTATAACACTTCCGTTGTCCACCCACGTTACAGTACCCTTCTTTCAGCTGAGAGAACAGGACCTGTTTTGGGAGGCGATGGTCTGGCATCTGGACAACGTGACCAGTCCAGCGGAATTGCTGACAGATGATCATTGCCTCAATACAATGGTCTTTGCCTCTTTCAGGACACTAATATTGGTGCGCCTGTCTTCCCATTTGATCTTCAGAATCTTACGAAGGCAGCGTTGATGGTGCCTCTCAAGGACTTTCAAGTGGTGTCTATGGGTTGTCCAAGTTTCGGACTCATACAACAGTGTTGGGAGAATAACGGCTTGATAAACAAGAAGCTTGGTGTCTGTTCAAATGTCGTGATCTTCAAAAACCCTGTGCCATAAACGAGAAAAAGCTACACTGGCACAGCTCAGGCAATGTTGAATTTCTACATCAATATCTGCCTTCGATGAAAGATGACTTCCAAGGTAGAGGAAATGATTGACATTCTCCAGTGCCACTCCATTGATTTTGATAGATGGGGCATGTAATACCTCATTTGGAGAGGGCCGATAGAGCACTTTAGTCTTCTTGATATTAAGAGTGAGACCAAGACGTGCGTAAGCATCGGCAAACACATTCAAGATAGTTTGAAGATCTTTCTCAGAGTTGGCAAAGATTGTGTTGTCATCAGCATACTGAAGTTCCACAATAGATGTTGTAGAGATCTTACTCTTGGCTTTCAGCCTGCTAAGCCTGAACAACTTTCCAACGGTTCTGTAAATGATTTCAACACCAGCTGTAAACTTCCCAGCAACTAGGTAAAGAATGACAGCGACATAAATCGCAAATATGGTTGGAGCGATGATACAGCCCTGTTTGACTCCTGTTTGTACTTTGAAAGGTTCGCTCTGGGAGCCAGTGCTGCTCAGAACAGTCGCTTTCATGTTATCATGAAGCAAATTTAGGACCTTGATGTATTTATCAGGACATCCAATCTTAGAGAGTACAGTCCAGAGGGCATGATGATTCATTGAGTCAAAGGCTTTAGTTAAATCAATATAAGCCACATACAGTGGTTGGTTTTTCTCACGACACTTTTCTTGCAGCTGCCGTGCTGTGAAGATCTTATCCACAGTTCCACAACATGGTCAGAAATCACTCTGACTCCAGTAAAATTTCTTCTGACAGGGCAGAAGGCGAGTTGCAAGGATCCGCGCCAGAACTTTGCCTGTAATGGCTAGGAGGGAGATACCACAATAATTTCCACAATCTGCTTTATCCGCTTTCTTGAAGAGGGTGACAATCAGGGCATCCCTCATTTCACTGGGGATTTCCTCCTTTATCCAGATTTTAAGGATAAGCAGGTAAAGCTGCCGAATTAGCTCTGGTCCACCATCTTTAAAGATTTCAGCAGGTGTCCCATCTAGACCTGCCGCTTTGTTGTTCTTCATCTGCTCGGTGGCATTGTGTACCTCATACAAATTAGGAGGATCTCTGAGCTCATCCCTAAATGGTCGTTGAGGGATTTGCTCAAGGACTTCATCTGCAACCGTAGAATTACGGTTAAGGTGATCTTCAAAATGTTTTTTCCAGCAAGAATTGACGGTTTCATTGTCCTTCAGAAGTGTGGTTCCATCCTTAGAGCGAAGAGGATTCGTACCATGGCAAATTGGCCCATAAACAGCCTTGGTGGCACTAAAGAAACCACATGTATTGTGGATGTCCGCGAGATGTTGGAGTTCTTGTGCTCTCTCAGTCCACCATTTGTTCTTGAGTTCTCTGGTTTTACGTTGGACTTCCACCCTCACCTTGGCATGGGCTTCTCTCTTTATTTTACAATTTATGTCATTCTGCCAAGCACGAAATGCCATTCTCCTCTCATTAATGAGTTGTTCAATTTCAGCATCATTCTCATCAAACCAGTCCTGATGTTTTCTGGTTTGGTAGCCTATGGTTTCCTCAGAGGCACTGATGATTACTGCTTTCAACTGGCTCCAGTGTTCCTCAATTTCTTCCGGAAGCTCTGATGGGAGCTTTTCTTCTAAGACTGCTTGGAAGTGGTCATGCTTAATAGGGTCCTTCAAATCTTGAATCTTCAACTTGCACCTGACCTGCTTCTTTTGCAGCCTCCATTTGGGAGCAATCTTAATTTTGATTGTGGATTGAATAAGGCGATGATCAGTCCAACAGTCATTAGCACTTGTCATTGCTCTTGTGAAAAGTATGTCACTATGATCTCGGGCACGAACTATAACGTAGACGAGAAGATGCCACTGCTTTGACCGTGGGTGTCTCCAAGATGTTTTGAACTTTTCCTTTTGTCGGAAGAGAGTGTTCATAACAATAAGTTTATGTTCAGCACACTTGGCCAGGAGCAGAATTCCATTTGAATTGCTTTAGCCAACTCCTTCTTTCCCGATTGTTCCTTTCCACATCGTCCCACATGTGCATTGAAATCCCCCAGAAGGATGATCTTGTCTTCTGTAGGGGTCTCCGATAAAATGGTTTCCAACTGAGAATAAAAATCTTCCTTTATATTTTCATCGGTTTCCAGTGTTGGGTGCATAGGCGCTCACAATAGTTGCCTGTTGATTTTTGGTGAGCCTCAATCGGAGTGTCATAAACCGCTCATTGATGCCAACTGGTACCTGAGAGAGGCACCTTACAAGCTTGTTCTTTATAGCAAAGGCCACTCCATGCAATCGAGGTGCATTTATAGATTTTCCTTTCCAGAAATAGGTGTATCCTCCTTTCTCCTCCCTCACCTGTCCTTCATCAGCTTTTCTCATTTCGGAAAAAGCAGCAATATCGATGTTAAACCGACTCAATTCATAAGCAATAATGGCTGTATGTCACTCTGGTCGGTCACTGTTTGAGTTGTCCATCAGGGTACCTACGTTCCAAGTTCCAAAGTTGAAGAGTTTCTTACATTTTCGACCGCTGAGGTGGTGATCCTGCTGGATGCGGCTAACCAGCCAGGAAAAACAGAGGCAAGACTATTTTTAGGGTTCCTTTTCTAACCCCTTCCCCATGTGGGGTGAGCAGAGTGGATCCTCAAAAGGATTGCTCAGTCATGGGTGCAGCTGCCGAGATGCTCGACCCACCTCAATCCTTGAGCAAGATGACTGTATCACACACCCACCGCCTGTGTGTCAGTCTGTAACTAGGAACTTCCGGATTTCACTGTCCTGTTCCCGTCGCCACTCGCCGATTGCCACCAGACTTTTGAATTGTGCAATGTTATTTTTCCCCCAAACTGGAAGATGCCTGTGCAGGACTTCTTTTAAAGAAGGGAGACTGGTGCACAACAGTCACCACACTATCCTTGACAGATAGAGGATTTGAAATCAATGGCATGGGCACCATGACGATTGGAGATCCTCTATCTGATGCAGCCTTCATCCACCTTCACAGCCGTTGTAACATTACACAAGAGTTTCTCCTCCACTGTGCAGTTATCCTCCATCTGCTTTGCTGTTAAGGACTTCTTGGATCACACTTTGTCTGGAACCTCGTCCTTGACGGTTCTGCCATGGGTAGCCCTAAGAGAGTACATGACTCCAGGCAGCGTCGCTCTCGGGGTCATTGAGACATGCAAGCTCTCCACCACTACAAGGTGGTGATCCGTGGAGAGGAAACACCATGTATATTTCTGGTGGTACAGAATAATCATCATAATGACAGAATAGTCAAGAAGCTAACAATTTTATTGTGGTAGAAGTGGTAAATGTAACTCAAGACCATAGTGAGAAAACCAAATACCAAAGGCACTGTTCTGTTGAGAGCTATTTTCATGCCAAATTTCATCTTTAACTCATCATTTTGGTTATAGTGCTGATAAAAAAACTGCAAATATCCTTTGTAAGGGGGAAGCTGCATTTATTTTCATTTTCCTCTTACTCAAAAAGGGCTAAACTCTTTTTCCCCCCTCACACTTCCCAGCAATCCAAAAAAAAAACAAACCCAAAACAAAAAACATCTTTG
The DNA here is from genome assembly GCF_013100865.1 of Trachemys scripta elegans. Taxonomy (NCBI): domain Eukaryota; kingdom Metazoa; phylum Chordata; order Testudines; family Emydidae; genus Trachemys; species Trachemys scripta. The sequence continues at coordinate 246,729,627 of NC_048298.1, read as the reverse complement.
GATATCTCTCACAGGCACAGAGATAGTGGCATACCCTGACACAAGTCTTTACAGCACACATTCCCTACAACAAAGGAAGAGCTTGTCTTTAGGCTCAGTTATGTTCATATTAATAGATGAGTGCCAGTGACAACAATTATACTTAGGCCTTTAAATATATCATCATAATTCATCTAGAACGGATGCATATAAATAAACAAACATATGACCTGAAATTGTCAAACTTGGGTGCATGAAGTTAAACACCTACATCCACACGTGTGGTGTAGGAGTGAGAGGACTGCTTACACCTGCTTAGTTAAATTGGAAGTGGGATGCTGTGATGGGAGGTTCATCCCATACTTGCCCTCCAGGGGGTTAATGTAGGCTAAGTAGTGGGCCAATTAACCAGAGAAGCCACAGCTGAGGGGAATTAGATGGCTTAAGTAATCCCCGACTGAATAATGAGGAAGCTCAGCTGAGGAAGAAGGAGCTGGGCTGGGTTTATAAAGACAGGAAGTTGGAAGCAAAGAAGGGGCTGTAGGGAAGTAGTCTGTAGTTACTCCCTAGGAGAAGGAAGGTGTGTTTGGTTGCTAGAGTGCCAAAGCAACCTACAATTACTCTATGGGAGAAGGGAAGGGAGTTTTAAGGCTGGCAAACCTGGGGGGGAGCAGAACATAAGGAAAGGTTCAGGGAAAAGGCAGTAAGATCTAGAATGGAACAGACCTTGGCTGCTGATTAGAGGGTCTCTGCTCTGGAACCTGGAGTGGAGATCAGGGCTTGGTTCCCCTACCAGGCAGAGGGAAAGAGGTACAAGCTAGGCAGTGAATGGGAAGACTGCCTGAGCCTGTTTGTAAGAAAAGATGTTGATACCCCAGAAGAGGAGGATTCATATGATTTGTCAGGAGGGCTGAGTCATGAATACAGAGCATCTTACCTCACTGAGACCCAGGAAGAGACAGCAACGCATGTGGAGAGAGCTGGAAAGGAAGCATTGACTGTGGAATCAGCTAATCCACAGCAGGAGGTGCAGTAGCAGTGAGCAGAGCCTATGACAGATGGGGTCCCCATTGCCCATAAACTATAAACTCCTACCAATATAGAGTTTTGTGGGTAACAAACAAGACTTTATATTGGTTTTAAAATCCAGAGAGCTCTTGGTGGGAGACAACTTGAGTGTGAATGCATGGCAGTTTCCACAGATATAAAGCGAGTTATACTGGCCTACTTCCAAAATATAGTAGGGCTGTTGATTAATCAGAGTTGACTCATGCATTTAACTCAAATAATTAATTGTGATTAATTGCATTGTTAAACAGAATACAAATTGAATTAAATATTTTGATGTTTTCTACATTTTCAAATATATCAATTTCAATTACAACACAGAATAAGTGTACAGTCCTCACATTATTTTTATTACAAATATTTGCAATGTAAAAATGATGAGAGCATTTTTCAATTCACCTCATACAAGTACTGTAGTGCAATCTCTTTATCATGAAAGTGCAACTTACAAATGTAGTTTGTTACATAACTGCACTCAAAAACAAAACAGTGTGAAACTTTAGAGCCTACAAGTCCACTCAGTCCTACTTCTTTTTCAGCCAATAACGAAGAGAAACAAGTTTGTTTACATTTATAGAAGATAATGCTGCCCACTTCTTAATTACAATGTCACCTGAAAGAGAGAACAGCACCTATTGTAGTTGGTGTGACAAGATATTTACATGCCAGATGCACTAAACATGCATATGCCTCTTCATGCTTCAGCCATCATTCCAGAGGACATGCGTCCAGGCTGATGACGCTCATTAAAAAAAAATGCATTAATTAAATTTGTGACTGAATTCCTTGGGGGAGAATTGTATGTCTCCTGCTCTGTTTTACTCGCATTCTGCCATATATTTCATGTTATAACAGTCTCAGATGATGATCCAGCACATGTTCATTTTAAGAACACTTTCACTGCAAATTTGACAATGCAAAGAAGATACCAACGTGAGATTTCTAAAGATAGCTACAGCACTCAACCCAAGGTTTAAGAATCTGAAGTGCTTTCCAAAATCTGAGAGTGAATGAGGTGTGGAGCATGCTTTCAGAAGTCTTAAAAGAGCAACACTCTGATGCAGAAACTACAGAACCCGAACCAAAAAAGAAAATCAACCTTCTGCTGGTGTCATCTGACTCAGATAATGAAAATGAACATGTTGGTACGCACTGCTTTGGATTGTTATCGAGCAGAACCCGTCATCAGCATGGATGCATGTTCTCTGGAATGGTTTAAGAATCAGGGGACGTATGAATCTTTAGCCCATCTGGCATGTAAATATCTTGTGACACCAGCTACAAAAGTGCCATGCAAATGCCTGTTCTCACTTTCTGGTGACATTGTAAACAAGAAACAGGCAGCATTATCTTCTGCAAATGTAAACAAGCTTGTTTGTCTGAGTGACTGGCTGAACAAGGAGGACTGATGCAGGCTCTGAAGTTTTACATTGTTTTATTTTTGAATCCAGGTGGATTTTTTTAACATAATTCTACATTTGTAAGTTCAACTTTCATGATAAAGAGATTGCACTACAGTACTTGTATTAGGTGAATTGAAAAATACTATTTCTTTTGTTTTTTACAGTGCAAATATTTAATAAAAAATATAAAGCGAACTCTGTAAACTTTGTATTCTGCGTTGCAATTGAAATCAATGTGTACATTTTCTAATAACATCCAAAAATATTAAAATAATTGGTATTCTATTGTTTAACAGCGTGATTAACCGCACAATTAATTTTTTTAATCGCACGATTAATTGCGATTAATTTTTTAATTGCGTGACAGCCCTAAAATCTAGATAAGACCTCCATAAATGAGTGATTTTCAGAGGTCCTAGCACTCACAATTCTCATTGATGCTCATGAAAAGTGCAGGTGCTCAGCACCTTTGAAAATCAAGCCATTTATTTAGCTTCCCACATGTCACTGTAGTTATCTGTTGCAAGTCCCCAAATCTGAACTCTTTGACCAAGGCCTCTATCTGGTGAGCTAAAGAACCAGCAACATCATCTCAAGCCGTATAAAGGCATCTGTATGCAGATGTACACAATGGTGTTTGGCAATTTTCCACTTAATACTTCTCCTTTTGGGAATTTTTTTTTTTCCCCCCAAGAGTCTGATCTCATGCAGGGGGCGGGAGCAATTTTTATAGAGGGTGCTGGGAGCCATTGAACCAAACTGTAAACTTCAAGCCGGGGGGGTGCTCCAACACCACCATCCCCGTCCCCCAGTGTTCCAGCACCTATGATCTGTATGTAGTGTTTTGCTTTCTGATATTGGCAGCTTACTCTCTGGATGTTTTTAGTTTTCAAATCTCTTTTCTCTCTGTTGTCATCATCATCCTCATTTCTTAATGATTAGCTTGGCACTGTACAAACATACAGAGAGACACGGGTCTTGATTTTTCTACTTGCCTTACCCTTTGCATAGTCATATGGTCTACATATACTCAATATTGCCTCAGTGCAGCAGGCTGGACTAGATGACCTCTAGATGCATGGGCTAACCTACCTAAGCCAGCTTGAATCCAGCTAGCCTGGGTAACAGTAGCTGTGAAGATGGTGCAACGCAGGCTTCAGCACAGGCTACCAAGTAGAGTACGTCCATGGGTCCATACCGGGTGGGTACTACCTGTGCTGAAGTTCAGTGTGCTGTCTTCACTGTTGTTATCTTCTCTAGCTGGATTCAGGCAAGCACGGGTAAGCTATCCCATGCACAGCATCTGCTGTGTAGACATACTCTCAAGCCCCTTTAGACTACCAGACCAGTGCAAAGAGGCAAGAGCTAAAGGAGAATCAGAACCCAACTCTCTAGTCTTCATTACATGATCTTTTGCAAGCCAGCATAGACTAAAGTATGTGGATCTGCAACGGATTCTGCTTTGTTACATCAGTGTAAATTAGCAACTCCTCTGAGGTCAGTGGAATTACCGGAATGTAAAACCAATGTGAGAGCGGACACAGGACCTTAGCTTGGAATCAAAGGGATTGAATTATAAAGTTGTAAGGGATCTATATTGTAATGATTCTTCTGTCTGCAGGTTTCTTTCTTTTCTTCAGGTCTAATTCTAAAGGATGTTCAGGCAGGACAGAACAATCTCCTAGAATGTACTCTCTTAGCAGTCTACAAATTCTGTAGGACAGAGATTTCTATTTGAAGAGACATTTAAGAAGATTCATTACCACTTGCTGACTTTTTTCACATTCTCCCCTAGTCCTATTGATTCAGTTCAGCTCTGACCTGGACAATTCACCAAGCCTTTCATAGGCAGGAACTTAACAGTGTCAATTTACGAGTAGCTACTCTTGTTATGCTGGAACTCATTTCAGTTAAAAACTTTAGTTTGGACTTGGAACTTGGGTCCCAGGGATAGCAAACTAGTGCTTTTTAAATTAGAACACACAGTCATCTGCATTGACACTACACAGGAAAGAGTGAATGCTGTCACTTATTAATTCATTAAATGAAAAAATATGTACATCTTCATTTGAAGTTGCAGCTTCTATTACATGTAATGACTGTGGCCTGGAAGTGAAGTCATTAAATGAGGATGGGGTTACTAAATGAGAGTGGCTTCCAGACAAAGAGATACAGGGCCAAATTCTGTTCTCGTATACATGGTGTTAATCTGGAGTAATTGTAAAGTCTGTAAAAACGAGGAGTCCTTGTGGCACTTTAGAGACTAAAAAACTGCCACAAGGACTCCTTGTTGTTTTTGCTGATACAGACTAACATGGCTACCACTCTGAAACCTGGAAAGTCAGTGGAGTTACTCTGACTCAGAGAGGTAAATGAGAGCACAGTGTGTCCCACGGTGGTGATTTATTTTGTCTCTAGGCAAACAAAAGCCATAACCTTTTTATATTTACTTTTAAAATCTATGCTCAGGTTTAGTGTTGCCAAGAGTTAGCTTTCTTTTAACTCCGTGGTAAAAGAGGGGACACTGAAGGATTAGAAAAAAAGAATTAAAACATTTTGTTTTAACTCTTAACAATATGAAGTCAGATCTGCAGCAGTGAAATCAGTTTTTTAAATAAGTTTAATCAAAATGATATTTTTTAGCCTAGTGGAAGTTGCAGTAGAATGTATAATACTTCAGTTAAGACTTTTCTACACAGTGTGCTACTCAGGAACAGCTCTTCCTGAATCACTCCATGTGTGGACATTTATTTTGTAATAAGGGTGCCTTGTTCATGTTTAGCTTAATGTACTGTTGGTTTCCATTGGCTTCAACCAGGGAATGAGGAACCCAACAATATGGTGGTCAACTGGAACCACTTGAAAATTGTTAATTTAAATTTCCACTAGGGGCATAACTTATTAACTCCCTTTGTGCTGGTATCACTAAATCCCATTGTGTTATGGGATTGTTATTTGTTATGCTGTGACTATTGCTAGGGCACGATCCATCAGCCTTCCTCAGAAGGCTGTAGGTGCTGCCTCCACAGCAAGCCAACCTATTCAGGAGGAAAATCAGATGCCAGGTAGGGCCAAAACGAAGATGATGGGCCTGAGGCAGCATTTCCTTCTTCCCTATGCCCCATGAAAGGCTAAATATACTGCTTTTTGACACTGTCCCTTTACAGAAGCAGAGGACATCACCACTCCTCGTTTTTAAAAGGTCATTGTCAATTTAGATATGGTAAATTTAATCCCTGTCTAATAAAGCTGCTTTCTGGAAAGGGCACTTGCCACTGAGATCTCTCCTTTTAGAACTGAGTTTACTTAATTTACTTTGTTGCTTTTCTGTCCCCTGCTACTGTGTGACTCTCTCACACAGACCCTACATAGAAAAGCGCAGGGATCCCTCAGAGGATGTTAGGGAACATGCACGTGAACTCAGAACATTTTGTTGTGCATGCATAATACAAGAACTAGGGGTCACCAAATGAAATTAATAGGCAGCAGGTTTAAAACAAACAAAAGGAAATATTTCTTCACACAACACACAGTCGACCTGTGGAACTCCTTGCCAGAGGATGTTCTGAAGGCCAAGACTATAACAGGGTTCAAAAAAGAACTAGATAAATTCATGGACGATAAATCCATCAATGGATTAGCCAGGCTATTAGCCAGGATGGGCAGAGATGGTGTCCCTAGCCTCTGTTTGTCAGAAGCTGTGAATGAGCGACGGGATGGATCACTTGGTGATTACCTTTTCTGTTCATTCCCTCTGGGGCACCTGGCATTGGCCACTGTCGGAAGAATGGATAATAACGGCTAGCTGGACCTTTGGTCTGACCCAGTATGGCTGTTCTTATGCATATCACTGTCAGGCAATCCCTGCCCTCCCATTCTCTGCTTCCTCTCCTGCCTGACTTCATGAAGAAGATAGTGAGATCTATCTCCTTCCTTATCCCTAAGGTCCTTCGTTCCTCCTGAGCTTCTTTGGGCCTTGTGTAGGTGTCCCAGGAAGTGAAGAACCCCAGTCTTCTGCCAGACCCTGGAGCAACCAGAGAAGGAAAGAACCAAGGCTCATTGACCCTTCCACCACCTTAGCCAGCTTCTGCTGCTCCGACAGGCCCTTGTAGGTATGCCAGTGAGTGACGGTCCCCCGCGGCTGACTTTGGCTTTGCTAGTGCTCCTCAGTCCAGTGTAGGAATCTGGAGAATGAAGACTGCTACTTAAGTTCACCAAGGTGGAGCTGTCATCCACTGCTGCTTTCCCTAGTTCCAGGAATGGGGAACCATGGCCAATGGGAGCTTCGGGGGAGGTACCCAAAGGCGAGGGCAGTGCGCGGAGCCCTCTTTCCCCCCTCTCCCAGGGGCCACAGGGACATGGTGTCAGCTGCTTCCGGGAATGGCATGGCGTGGGGGCAGGGCGGGCAGGGAGCCTGTCTTAGACTCGCTGCCACCCCGGAGCCGTTCCAGGTAAGCGACACTGGGCCAGACCCTGCACCCCAAACCCCTGCTGCACCCCTCCCCCCCCCCACCCCCCTGCCCTGAGCCCCCAGACACACCCCTCCTGCACCCTGCACCCCAACCCCCCTGCCCCAGCCCTACATTCAAGGCCCTGCATGCAATTTCCCCACCCAGATGTGGTCCTCTGGCCAAAAAGTTTGCCCACCCCTGTTTTAGTAACTGATATTTACCTACCAGCAGCATGTAGCTAAGCTCCAAAACACCAGCAGCAGCCCTGGTTCTCTTAGTGTTAAACCCTTTCAGTGCTTGGACAAGCCTTACAGAGGAGAGCAGGAAAGTGAGGTCATCATTATACCCTAGGAGACTGACAGAGTGTGGGCAGTTTCACTCCCAAATGCAAACTGAATGAGAAAATAATTTCTCTCGTATCTTTTACTTTTGGTAGCCTAAGCCAGAGGTTCCCCAACTGCTGCTCCATAGAGCACTTGGTAGTGCTGGCAGAAAGCTAGCTCGTCTGTGGTGATGACTCCACTCTTTGTTTCTAGCTTCTAAATTGCATCCAAAGAAGCCAAATATCCACTACATACTTTCCTAATGATATTTTTTTCATATAATTGCTGCTGTTGCCAGAGGGATGTTATGCAATTGCAAAGAGGCAGCAAGCTGGCTGATGTGATCATGTCCAGGACACAGTCTCTCTCAAAATATGCAGGGTGTGACAGGTTCCCCAGAGTGCAACCTGGACTGTGGGACCACTGAGCCCTCTGTCCCACCAACCTGGGGTATTCCTCTCACACAGTGATGCTGTTGCCAAACTACAAACCTCTGACAGGCACTGCACTTGCACAGAATCCACAGTCAGGGACACACCCAGCTGAGTTACATGAATGCTTCTCCTGGCCATTCATGAACCAACAGCAGAGAGGCTCCAGCCACTTCCCCCTCATCTCCCCAGCCTTGCACCCCAAAACTGTACTGTCTTGCCCTGGTTAGAAGCCTGAGCAGTGTAAATTTATTTCCCAGTCTCCCCTCCCTCAATGTGGTGAGGACACACACTGGCCTTTGTAAATGGAGTTGAGATTTCCTAAGCACTTCACCCAAAACACACTGTTTTAGGTAAAAAATAAAACAGATTTATTAACTACAGAAATATTTTAAGTGATTATAAGTAGTAAGTGTAAAGATCAAAGTTGGTTACCTAAGAAATAAACGTAAATTCAGTCTGACTTCTATAAACTAAACAGGATTTGAATCAAACAGTGTCTTACCTGGATAGGTGGTACAAACAGGTCACAGATCTTCAATACACAGGCTGGAACTGCCTTCCAGCCTGGGACCACCCTCCCTCAGTTCAAAGTCTTTGTCCTCCAGACATGTTTCCAGGTGTTGAGTTTTGGGGGGAATGAGGCTAAGTCATGATGTCACTTCCCCTCTTTTTTATAGTTTCTTCCAGCTTTCTGGAAAGATCTTTTGCTTGTGATGTGGGGGTCCAACCCCGTTGGTCAAGCAGTCTCCATTGTCTACGTGCTGTCTCCAAGAAGTCTTCTGGGATGGCTGCTGGGAAAGTGGATTCCCTTTAGTGATCCATCAGAACCTCTGGCTACTCCATTGTTGTACCTGAAAGCTGGTTGTAGGTGTTCTCAGCCTCACAATATATTTGAGTAACACACACATAACAAAACTTCATAAGTCTACATACAATGATAGCACATAAAATCCAACAGGATATTAATGTTCAAAAGATCAAGACTTTCAAAATGAAACCTCACAAGGCATACTTTGTACAACACATATCATAATTATATGACAGTGGTGAATATGGGGGTTCCAGTGTGCTTCTTTGAGGTACAGAGTGTCACACAGGGCTTGAAAAATTTACCCAACACCCAGTAGCCCAATGACTGAATCTTCTTGACAGTCCAAAATACATCCAAATGGCAAGTTGTGGTTTGGGAAGGCTCACACCTCCTACTGCCTAGTCGCCTGCTCTTTGGGTATTCCAATCTTACATCCCTTGCTGCTTAGGTCTGAAGTCCCCAGTCCCTTGCTAGCTGAAATCTGCACCCCACTTTAATGCTGTCTCTCCACTATACACATACAACTAAAACTGGACCTACCACCCAATAAACTTAGTGTTGTCCCCCTCCACACAATAAATGAATGATGAACAGTCCCATAGTAAATCAGTTTGTGCTTGCTCACACACTAAACATTCAGCCTCCCCTTGCACCATATAAATCAATTTAGACCTTGCCTCTTTGCAGGCATTGTTTTTTGTTATTTCTGGCTATCCCATCTGGTGCTCCTAGCTACTGCTCCTTTTCGACCTGGGCCCTTTGCTCTTTTCCCATTGTTAAAGGAACTGACATTTCTGCTCCTCTCTCCATCTCAGATTTAGTCTCCTATTCGGTCTCTCTCAATCATTTGAGAAGTGTAGTGGTTCCAGCGACTCCATTCTCTCACCACCTGAAAAATAACTAGTGGCGCATGGGTTGTTCAGCTCCTTCTCTCCCACCTCAAACACGACCAGCAGGGCTGGGCTTCTTCCTTCCCTCCCTCCACCCATTCTATTAAGAGAGCAATAATGTTCAAGCCACGGTGCTCTTTGTTTTCTCTCTTCCCTCTTGAGAAGGAGCAAGTGGTACCATGAGTCCTCTTCAACTGAATAAAAATTTGTACTGTGCTTGGTCAAGTCCTGAAAATGTGGCTTACCCTATGAAAAAGTCTGGAAACCCCTGCTCTACAATGGTTCCTTATAGTAATGTGTAAAATACAAGGAGAAATGTTATCTGAGTCAACAGTGTGGTCTGGAAAGGTGACCAACGTCTCAATCCTGCAATGTGCTCTGTGTGGGCTGATCCCTGCCTCTGTGCGGAGTCTCATGGATTTCAGTGGGGCTTGGCACAGGGGTGCACTAGCATGGAATTCATTGTGCAACCAGGACCTAAATGTGTGTGATGAGAAAGTGGCACATTCTTACTCAATAGATCTGCCCCCAGTATGTATTCAGAGTACTGAAAGGACACCTGTGACAAAAGTAGCTTTTTACTCCTGTTAGCAATGCAGATTCAGCGCAGCTATAAGTGAACTGGATTCTATCCTGACTATTCTATTAGCAGCAGAATTCTTAACAAAATTCCAGTGCCAGGTCAAAATTGCCATTATTCAAGCTAGAAATATAGCTTGATTTCCAGAGCTCAGGTGGAGTTTGCAGGACTGGCAATTAGAACAAGGGTATTTTTACTTGTAAACTGATCACATATGATATAAAATCCGTGAGAAACATGACATCCGTTTTACAGGATCACTGATCAGAGCATAGCCCTACTATACCATGTGGCCCATAAAATAAGATTACTCAATACATTTTAAAAGCTAAAAAAGCAATTTAGTGCCCGGAAAAAAATTAATTAATTAATGGAGATATCCTATCTCCTAGAACTGGAAGGGACCTTGAAAGGTCATTGAGTCCAGCCCCCAGATCCCTAAATGGCCCCCTCAAGGATTGAACTCACAACCCTGGGTTTAGCAGGCCAATGCTCAAATCACTGAGCTATCCCTCCCCCAAGAAGAATGTATAGTTACCCTGAAACTGCGACCTGTATTCCCTTTCCATGGTCCCTTGAGGGCATTCACTTAAGGTTTCTGGCTCCCAGCTGTCATCTTTTAGGCAGGGACCTACATCTCTGTCCTTCCCTCCTGATGGGGGTTTTAAGGATGCACAGCTCCCTGTGATATCCCCAGGAAGCCAGGCTATCTAAAGGCCAGTTCCTGGCTCTGCTTTGTTTCTGAGGGCTATGAATAGTGTATTGCCCTCAGTGATAAGTTTCCACACAGCTCTTTCTAAATAAAGACACTTATTCTTAAGGCAAAAGCCCAACAGAAAATATGTTTTAAAAAAAAAATCAATAAAGCTCCTATATGCATACTAAAAGCTCACCAGAGGTCACACATCAGTTGAATAGGGCCTAGTGGACCAAAAGTCTTTCCAACCTTTCTGCAAGAGTTGGGGCCCTCTGACAGAAGGTCCTGTTCACTTGCTGGATCAGAAAGAAGGCATTAAGTCAGTTTCTACACAGCCTTTTTATGCCGAAAGCCCTTTCTTTGTTGGTTTCTGGAAAACCCCAGTTTGCACCAGTATATGTAAACTTCCTAGCGGTGGTACCACCTCTCAGGAGGTATTACAGCCTGAGTGATTCAACTTTAATCATCCCCCACTATTGTTGGTTCCTAGAAGAGCTGTGGTAACTCATCCGGAGTTGTATACAATCTCTGACCCACAGTGATAGATAAACGTAATACAATATGGTCCCCCAGAGATATTACATGTGGTTGCAATATCTGTCACAGAAGATAGCCCAGGAAATCAAGTTATGAGAAAGTTATAATTTTTTTTTTAATTTTGTGGTAAAACAGAGTAATAGACTCATACTCCTAAGAAGCACCACAGACTGGAGAAGAAACAAGAGATTGTCTTAAAAAGTTTATGATTACTAAACAATTACCATAAAACAACTTGATTGGGGGAAAATTAAGTCAAAATTAGCATAGATTGCCAGTTACAAATTTAAACTCAATTGGCTGACAACTATTATCTAGATCATACGTTAAAGTTTCTCTATACAATTTAATTGATTGGTCCTAATGGATTAATACTTGGAAGGATTTGCTTTTATTAATTACACAAGTCATCCAGTGTCAAAATTCACAAAGATCTTGAAGATCATTCCTGCAGTACCTTCTCACATGCAAGTTACAAGATTGGGCCCAGTGAAGTATTTTAGGATGCACAAGTTTGGTTGGTATGAATCTTTTCTGCAGCCATATTACACCATCTGGACTGATTTCTTCAAACTATTATAACCATTCTACCTTCAGAATAAATTAAATTATTTTCATACTATGATACAGTTGCTTTTAACGTTTTATTTAAATTAAATTCCATAAAAGCATTTTCTGGTGAAGTTGTAGCTCCCCTTAAATATTTCTTAACAGCAGATAGTGAGTGATGTCACCACTTGGGAATTGGGCTGGGACTGACTCATAAGATATTTATATAAAGGACTATTTTATCTTTGAATTAAATTCCTATTTTCAGATATGCGAGGTAGCCCTAGGAGGAGGTGGGTAGGGTTGGTCCCAAGCAATGCAGGTTTATCTATAGGCTTTCTGAAATAAGACTTGATATTTACAGAAAGAATCAACTTCCAATATGATCACATTATTCACTGGTCTCATAAAAGAGAGAACACCCAGCTCATTCCCAGGTGACAAGCACCTGGGAACAAGTCAGCCCAGAGGGAGGCTGCTGTCAGTACAAGTCAATTGCAACCCCCTCTTCCATCAAGTACATACTTAAAATAGCCACACTGGTCTGATCAATCATATCATGTTCAATTAGCTGTCTTAGAAGCACTCTTTCTTTAATAGAGCTGGTTAAAAATCACTATGCTTTTTCCACAGCATTTTTTAAATTTCCTGAGGACTTTTGGCGGTATTTTGATGAAAGACAGGGCCCAAAGTGTTTTTATTCTCAAAATCCACATTTTTTGCTTTCCCTCCCCTGCCCCAGCACTATTCCATCCTTTTCCAGTATAAAAAAGGTGAAAAGGGGAAGAGGGGGCAGGAGGGATGAAAGATTAAAACCCAACCTTTCAGTTATGGGTTTTTCCACTGAAACGTGAAAACTTGACAGAAACAGTTTCTCCAAAAATTATAGTTGGGGGGGGGCATTTTTCCCTGAAAAATGTATTATGGAAAAAATTGATTAAAATAATTCAAGAATAGAGTTGGCCAATCTCTGGCTAGTGAAGCAACACTCACTGGTGAGAAGTTCCCTGAGTCACCCCTGAGATGGGTTGGGTCACAGAGACCACCTTGGGACTGCCACCTAATGTGCTGAGACTACCTCTGAGCCCATTTTTCCTGGCAGCTTGGGATTTCAGTACCATGTCTTGTTGAGCCAGACACAGACCCAGGTCTGAACCACGTCCCCCACAAGCTGCAGACTTAACTGAAAACAGCTTAAGAAGTGCTCCTGTCTCTAGCATCCCGACACCCAATGGGATACAAACCCCAAATAAATCCGTTTTACTCTGTATGAAGCTTATGCAGGATAAACTCAAATTGTTTGCCCCCTATAACACTGATAGAGAGATATGCACAGCTGTTTGCTCCCCCAGGTATTAATTACTTGCTCTGGATTAATTAATAAGCAAAAAGTGATTTTATTAAGTTTAAAAAGTAGGATTTAAGTGGTTTCAAGTAATAACAGACAGAACAAAGTAAATTACCAAGCAAAATAAAACAAAAACATGCAAGTCTAAGCCTAATACAGTAGGAAACTAAATGCAGGTAAATCTCACCCTCAGAGATGTTCCAATAAGCTTCTTTCATAGACTAGACTCCTTCCTAGTCTGGGTCCAGCAATCGCTCACACCCCCATAGTTACTGTCCTTTGTTCCAGTTTCTTTCAGGCATTTCTTTGGGGATGGAGAGGCTATCTTCTGAGCCAGCTGAAGACAAAATGGAGGTGTTTCCAGTGCCTTTTATATTCTCTCTCTTGTGGGCAGAAACCCCTTTGTTCTCCTCTGCAAAATCACAGGAACAAGATGGAGTCTGTAGCCACCTGGGCAAGTCACATGTCTATGACTGAGTCAGCTTTTTGCAGGCGATCGCCATTGTTTACATGTTAGTTTGAACGTTCCCAGGAAAGCTCAGATGTGGATTCTTGTCTCCCAAAGTCCATTGCTAGTTAAGTACTCCCAGTTACTTGAATAACCTGTTTACCAAATCTGCCCTATGTGCTTCCTACAGCAAACACTTTAAATACAAGCATAGAGCAAACACTCATAACTTTAGATATAAAAATGATACATGCATACAAATAGGATGAATATATTCAGTAGATCATAACCTTTGCAAAGATATGTTACATGGCATATCAAGCATAAAACATATTCCAGTTATGTCATATTTACACTCATAACCATATTTCTACAAAGCATTATGGGGTGCAACGTCACAACCCTCTAACAACATTTTTATGTTGTTGGTTTTTAAAAGTACATCTGTTTCTAGCTGCTAAAGTGCATTAAAAGACATTTATTACTTTTTACCTCTATACTCTCTCACACACACACTTTACACTTGGGCAGTAAAGGACCAAGGCTTAAATGGCCTGTTTTAATTAGCCCAAGGAAAGTGCTAGCTTTGTTTTGCATATTGAGTTAACAACTAGTATAGTATCACAACCGTATTCTTCACTGTTCCGAATCATTACTATAATGTTTCTTTCTAAGGGAGAATGACATCGCTGGTTTAAGTTGTAGCAGTATACCTCTTCAGCAACAAAGGCGACTCAAACACATCACACCTCTGCTTTGCAAACACTGTTGGCTCCTCGTGCTGTGTTACACTGTGTACTCACCCCCAGAGCACCCCCTCATGTCAAGGTGTGATATTACAAAGACTCTTCCTCTCTAGCAACCCCTTGTGTACTGGTTCCACAATGGTCTGCCACCTCCATGGCCCAGCCCCCTGGCCATCTCAGCTCTCAGTCCAATCTCCTTTTGAGGTTAAAACAAATTAAACCTTAACTCAAACTAGCCACCTGGGCATTAAAGTCCATAATATACACACTAGTCTTTAGAGACCCAAGGCCAATGTCATGAAGGTTAGACCCAGACTGGCCCAGCATACTTGGGTTGGGGCATGAATAACTTTCCTCCTCTGTCATGGTTTCACCCAGAAATGGCCCCTACTAGAGGCAGCCAGCCCTTTCATTCTGGACTGCCAGGCTCTGATTGGCCTCTGCCTGTTCCCAACCCTTCTAGGTGCCAGAGAACCAACTCTCATTGGTTCTGCTTAGAGGCGGATTTACAATAAAACACAGAGTGCCCTCACATGGGGGGACATGGGACCCCAGGGCCGGGCAGCTGGGGGGCAGAAGCTTGGTCCTGTCGGCTCCTGTTGCAGACTCCTCCCCCACTGGCAGCCAAGCTCCCCCCCGCCTTTTTCCCGCCCCTCCCTCTCCCTTCCAGCACTTCCCCCACCGCCAAACAGCTGTTTGCCCAGACTCAGGGTGCTCTGGGAGGGAGGGGGAAAAGTGGGGCCACAGCGCGCTCGGGGGAGGAGGTGGAGAAGAGGTGGTGGCGGGACCTTGTGGAAGGAGGTGGAATCGGGGCAGGGTGGAGCAAAGGCAGGGCCCCGCACTCCCCCTACACATAACCCCCCCAGCCTCCTGCTGTGAGCCGCTCAGGGAAGGGGGTTGGAGTGGGGCAGGGGGCTGGGAGCACCCCCACAACCTCAGCCCACACCCCCAGTCCCCTGCCCTGACTCCTGCACCCCCAGATACATCCCCAGCTCTCCCTGATTCCTGCACCCCTGCTCACAAATCCCCATCCCTCTGCCCTCCCTGACTCCTGCACCCCCCACACATCCCCAGCCCCACCACACCCCATGCCCTGACTCCTGCATCCCCCACATCCCCACCCCCACCCTGAGCACCAAATCGGAGCTGCCCCACGTAAGCGCTCCACACCCCAACCCCCTACCCCAACCCTGAGCCTCCTCCTGCATCCTAACTCCTGGCCAGACCCTGCACTCTAACCCCCAGCCTGCTTCTGCAACCTAACTCCCTCCCAGACCCTGCACCCAGGGCCGGCTCCAGGCACCAGCGCAGCAAGCAGGTGCCTGGGGCGGCCAATGAAAATGGGCAGCACGTTCGGCTCTTCGGCGGCAATTCGGTGGCGGGTCCCTCAGTCCCTCTCGGAGAGAAGGACCTGCCGCCAAATTTCTGCCGAAGAATGGAGCTGCGCGGTGGAGGTGCCGCCGATCGTGATCACGGCTTTTTTTTATTTTTTTTCCCCGCTTGGGGGGGCAAAAACCCTGGAGCTGGCCCTGCCTGTACCCTCAGCCCTGACTCCTGCACCCCTCTCACACACACCCAGCCCTTTGCCCTCCCTGACTCCTGCACCTCCCTGTTAGCCCAAAACAGTTTAACTATGGTCTACACAGCTCAGAAGATGGGCTGTCTGCAGATCCCACTCCCTCCCACATCTACCATCAGGTGATTTATTAAGACCAAGGCAGAATAAGTTGTAACACACACATTTATTATGCCACTAGTCAGTAAACTAGACAAGGACCCCCTTCAGACAATAAACAACATAAGGAAGATACACTCGGTTGTTAACAGTTACCAGAGCATGAAGCTCAGAGCCCTTAGACCCCCTTAACCTACGGATGTAAAACAGAGGAAAACCACAATGGGTATTACAATACCATATCCTGAGGACAGGGACACAATGACAAAAACTCAGGATACCAACAGGGATAGTGGTGAAAATCAGGGGCGCTGGACACCAAACAGGAACTCAGGAACTGGGTATTCTTCTCCCTCTGGACAGGTGCTCTGGGCAGGTCTTCTCCCTCTTGGGTAGATCTTCTCCCTCAGGTAGGTCTTCAGTGCTTGCCCACGCAGTCTCTCCTTGACCTCGTAGTCCAGTGCACGTATGCGCTCACTAATGGTATGTAGCAATTGAATACAAGTATGTGTTGCCGGCCCAGAGGGCCCGAGGAGGCAACAGCGGGGTTCGTTGCCCGGTGTGCATCGCACTAATAAACACACCAGGGTGGAGAAGCAAACTAAGTTTATTTGAGATCTCGAAAAGGCACTTAGGAGACCAGCATGTCTTAAATCAGCAGCGCAACAAATATAAGCAAGTTTCCCCTTTTTATATTTCAAGCTGTTTGTGTAAGCCTTTTGTTTTGTTTCCCCTCCTCCCCTCCCTACCCGACAGCAGTTACAGTAGGCACTACATTGTGGCGTGTTAGAAAAGTTTTTGTCCGCATGTTTATCTTTGGCCTTGCCGGCCTAGATGCATGTAGACTACTCCCCCCCCTTCCTTATTACTACTGCTTTTGCTAGTTTGAGCGAAACTGCAGCTGTCTGCTAAAAAAGCTGACTGTTACATGTTCTGCTTTTAGGCTGTTAGCATTTAGGTTGGTTAAAGTTTACAAAATGGAGTTGCTTTGACTCACTTAGACCCAGAGCAGGGGGGTTTCATTGGCACTTGTGGTCTTTCACCCTCCTGAGTTACCTGGTAGCTATGCCTAGTGACACCAACAACTCCCTCCTTTGAGAACACTCAACAAACATTTGGCAGAGTTTTTTCATACTTTAAAGACAAAATACGATTGAGCTCCATGCAATTGAGATTATCAATGAGAGGGTATAAAGGAACTTCTGGGGAATGGGAGGTACAAATTTTATGTATGAGCACTTTACAGGAAGCGAGCAAAAGAAATAGAACAAAACATATCACAACACCTGTGACCAGCAGGCGAACAATGCCTCCCCCTAGCCCCCCTAGACCAGGTAGCTAACCCCAAAGGGAATTGAAAAGAGTGGGTTTTCCTTCCTGGGCCTTCCACTGGTTAAAGGCCCATTTGACTGACAAGATGTGCTTGTTAATATCCTGTGACAACTCTGGGACATAGGTACAACATTCTTTTCTAATAAGGGCACAGACCCTGCCCCGTGAGGCCAATACATAATTTAGGGCCTGGCGGTTTTGCAGGGATAATAACCGGAGTTGGTAAAGCTCAGAGCTTATGCCTCTTTTTATGGCCAGGGTATCATTGGCAAACTGGGTGAGAAATAGAGAAAGTTTCCTGTAGAGCTGGGCTAGCCGTCCCACCCCATAAGTAGGGACAAATATTATTCCAAACTTGTCTCCCTCACCGATGGGTTCAATGGTAGCTCCCAAGGACCAGTAGTACCTGGGGTGACCTGAGGGAGCCTGGGTCAGAACATGGAGGGGAGGAGCGAGATAGCCTATATAACAGCTACCATGCCAACCATGAGGAAGCCATTTGTAGGCACTATTACCACAGACCCAGAATGCTTCACCATAACTAACCTTTTTGTTGTTACCTTGTAGGTCCCGTAGGGTGGTCTATGTCGCACTGATAAACACACACCAGGGTGGAGAAGCAAAGTAAGTTTATTCGAGATCTCGAAAAGGCACTCAGGAGACCAGCATGTCACAAATCAGCAGCGCAACAAATATAAGCAAGTTTCCCCTTTTTATATTTCAAGCTGTTTGTGTAAGCCTTTTGTTCTGTTTCCCCTCCACCTCTCCCTACCCGACAGCAGTTACAGTAGGCACTACATTGTGGCGTGTTAGAAAAGTTCTTATCCGCATGTTTATCTTTGGCCTTGCCGGCCTAGATGCATGTAGACTCCCCCACCCCACCACCACCACTTCCTTATCACTACTGCTTTTGCTAGTTTGAGCAAAACTGCAGCTAAAAAAGCTGACTGTTACATGTTCTGCTTTTAGGCTGTTAGCATTTAGGTTGGTTAAAGTTCACAAAATGGAGTTGCTTTGGCTCACTTAGACCCAGAGCAGGGGGTTTTCATTGGCCCTTGTGGTCTTCCACCCTCCTGAGTTACCTGGTAGCTATGCCTAGTGACACCAACATATGTTAATAGAGACCAAGAATCCAAAGTCCTATGAGTCCTGGTCCCTCTGGGGCTCCTGGCAGCTAGCTGAACTGTGTGGGACTCTGGCTGCCACTCAGATGGACAGCCCTGAGTGACAGGCGTGTCACTCACTAAATAACCTGCAGTTGCTAGGCAGATTATGGCTGTCACATGACTCTAACTGCCCTGACCTTTCCCCTCCTTGATTTGAAAAAGGCTGAAAGGGCACTAAATCATCTGAGGAGAAGGGTGTTGGTGTCACTAGGCATAGCTACCAGGTAACTCGGGGGGGTGGAAGGCCATAAGTGCCGATGAAACCCCCCTGCTCTGGGTCTAAGTGAGCCACAGTAACTCCATCTTGTGAACTTTAACCAGCCTCCATGCTAACAGCCTAAATGCTGAAGCAGAATATGTAACAGCCAGCTTTTTAGCAGACAGCTGCAGTTTTGCTCACACTAGCAGAAGCAGTAGTGATAACGAAGGGAAAAGGGGGAGGGAAAGGCCTACTACGTAGAGCTTGCAAGGTCGAAGATAAGCATGCGGATGAGAACTTTTCTAACACGCCACAATGTACTGCCTGCTGTAACCGCTGTCGGGAAGGGAGGGGTAAGGGAGGAACAGAACAAAGGCTTGTACACAAACAGCTTGGAATATAAAATGGGAAACTTGCTTGTAGTTGCTGCGCTTAATTTGAGACATGCTGGTCTCCTAGTGCCTATTCAGAGCTCTTGAATAAATTTGGTTTGCTTCTCCACCCTGGTGTGTCTTTTGGTGCAACGCACACCGGGCAACGAACCCTGTTGCCCCCTCGAGCCCTCTGGGCTGGCAACAAGGGTATCCAAGATGGAGGCTTAGTTGTCCTTTTACAAATCCAAGATGGACATTACATAAAACAGGTCAGAAACAGATTTTATCCAACACCCCCACCTGCACCTTTCACATCAAATGGGAGCTGCCCTAGGTAAGCGCTCCACACCCCAACCCTCTGCCCCAGCCCTGAGCCCCCTCCCGCACCCTAACTCTTGGCCAGACCCTGCACCCCAATGTTTTTTTACATTTTTTTTTTATAAAGCGCTCTTATCAAAAGCACTTTACAATAGTTAGCTAACGGTACAAACAATATTTGGAAAGATCATTAAGTGGTTCGTCGAGACCCTCAGCAATTTTCAAGTGGTCTGTGGAAAAATAAGTTAGACTACAAAAACAATCAAGGTACCTCACTTTATTTTCATTTATTTCCTATTACTTATAGGAGGAGGATCAAGAAAAAAAGAATGAAAAATGGGGGTGGGGGGAAGATAAGAGAAAATGTTCTTTTTCTTGGCTGGGTCCCAAGGAGTGGCCCCAAAAATGAAGCTGATCACAGGGCCCCACTAACTCTAAATCTGCCACTGGTTCTGCTGCAGACCTTTGTAGGCATCCCCTGGAGGTCTGAACTCACTGCTCTTCCTTTCCAGCAGGGCACCTTCTTAGAATAGGGTGTGCCAAGGTGGTGGGGTCTCCACCAGGGACAGCAAACGCCTGTTACACCCCATCACATTCTGATTCACTTCAGAACAGACTTCAAAGTACTGGTGCTAATCTATACGGCACCGAACATTTATCCTATATGTTCTTCCAAGATAACTACGCTGCACTTGAATTGGTTGAGGGTTTGTCTAGCAGGCACTGGAAACAGAGCATACCTAGGCAGCAAGACCCTGACTATGAAATGCCATCCTAGAAAATATCAGAGCCCAAGAGTATATATCAAGGTGCAAAACCATATTTAAAATAAAGCTTTTCCTCCCAAAAACAAAGTTCTTAAAAATAGAATCTTACAATCAGTCACACTTTTCTGTTCTGGAATAACAGAACATAAAACAGCTTTCTGTTTCAGGTTAATGTGTGCTTCAATTTTGTTTGGTATTTAAATACTGAGGTGATAGGTGCTAAGCACAGTATAGATATGCAATTATACTCTAAATGGTTACTAAAATTTCAAGGAGGAAATCTGATAAACTAGTAAATAACTAATCAATACTAAGACAAGTCCCTAGCTAACTTGGAGGTTGCATTTAAACTGTCATGAAATTGTATAGCACTGCACTTCCCTGTGCAAGATTAAAGTTTCCAGAGAACCATCTGAGTTATATTTAATGAGGGATTGAACCTATAGTTTGGTCAGCAGAGAACCTTATCAGAACAACAACAACAAAATTAGTTTTGGAAAGAATATAGAAAACCAAACAAGATTCTATGGAGTTTTCTGAAAAATGGATCTCTATGGTCCTCAGGGAAGATCTGGAAAATAATCAGATACTTACTGCAAAGGAAGAAAAAAATATTGAGAGAGGGAACCAAGGAAGAACATTAATTTCTAAACTTTGTGATATCTGTATCTGTCTGTATAGATATTTATATCATACTGATCAATTCATCACCACTGCATGGGCAATAAGCTATGTGATGTTTAAAGAACATGCAGTTCTTCTTTTGCTGTTGTCAAATCAGTAGTGCAAGCAAAGTGAAGGGAATATTTCCTGATTAAGAACAAAATGTTTAGCCACTGACTGTAAAATAGCTGTACAGATCTTATGGAACAGATTTTAGGTTAGAATTCACCAAGAGGATCCAAATAGCCTGTGGGGAAAAATGAGCAGTTGTGCTTGCAGAGTTGGTGATTGTATTAAATGGACAACTAGGCATGGACTCAGAAATTTTCCAAAGGCAAAAACGCCAGTTAAGTGTTTAATTCCCCATGGATTTCCCATGAAAGTTAGGCCCCTAACTTGTGCCTTTGAAAGGCTCCCCCACAATTACTTAATTTAATAGCACAAATAATTATTTTTTTCTCTTTCGAGGGTGAGTTCTCTTTATGAAGCACTTTGGTGGTGGTGGTGGTGGTGGTGGTTGCAGCTCACATACACCATCTGTGCCTGCACAACAAATCCATGTCTGACAACTAGCTCATTAGAGCTGCATCTCACAACAGGGTAGTTTCCTTTTCAAACCTCTTGGTCTGAGACTAAATGAAGAAAAATCTTTGGTTCCAAACAAGGTTCTAATCTTCATAGAGGTTAATCAGTTTTAAATTAAGTTTGGACTTAATAGGTTTGGGTTCAGTTGAATATGGGCCTACAAATAACTTGAATGCAGCTCTCTTTGAAAGTTTCTGAACCATTTAGAACAGAGTTTCCCAAACTTTTCTGGCCACGGAACACTTTTTAGCCTATTACGGAACACTTATAATATTATTTTGTAGTCTTTTTTGGTTTTCAAATAAAAAATTGCATTATTTATGCTCAAATATATTTTATTTTATAAAGCAAAGCAAAAATACAAATTTAAAATAACTTGAACTAACAATTTCTAACTGGAAAGCGCGTATAAAGTAGTACAAAAATCAAGTGCAAGAGTCAAAATTAGAAACAGTGTTCTACTTAAAAAACCTGTTTTTATATATACACAAACACCAAACAAATTAGATTTTTACTAGGAAAATATATTTTTATAAACAGAAATACAATTTTGGATGTAATGGGATTGATGTTTCTGCGTTTTTCTATCCTGAATTATCTGAAGTGAAGAATACCAGTAGTTCACTACGAAGCTCAAAAGCCTCACAAGCACTTTTCCTCTGGATAGCCACCTCACTTCTATATGTAAAAGAAGCGTTTTGTGCTGACTACCCATTTCCTCACACAAAATTTTAAATAACCTGGATTGAAGTGGTCAAGATTTGACAAAATTGATAATTTGTACTGCTTCATCAAGCACAGTTTTCAGATATGCTGGTATTTTTTTAACTGCAAGTGCTTGTCTATGTAGAACACAATGGCTCTTAGTGCTTTCTGGTGCCACACTTATGATTCGTGTTACAGCTCCCTTCATCTTCCCGATCATTGCCCGAGCACCGTCAGTACATACATCAATACATTTTCCCCAACTAATTTCATGCTTTCTGATGAAATATTCAACTGCATCAACAATTTTTTCTCCAGTTGTGTTGCTTTGCAGAGATTCACATAAGAGCAGGTCCTCTTCAATAATATTATTAAATCTATATTGGATAAATACTAGTAGCACAGCAAGTCCTGAAATGTCAGTGGACTCATCTAGCTGCAATGAATACTCACGGCAAATTTTCAGTCGGCAAACTAGCTCTTTTTCTATGCCATCGGCAAGCTCTTTAATGCGGCGTGCAACAGTATTATTTAACAACTGTACAACATCAATTTTTTTACCAGACTGCTCGCTCAACATACACGTTATATCTTTTGCACAAGGCTTTATAAGTGTTTCTCCAATAGTATGAGCTTCTACGGCAAGCGCTATATGGTAACTTACTCAATAAGATGCCTCTGTTGCACTTTTGTTGTCTGTTTTAGCAATTTTAATAATCAAAAGTTTACAATTTCCAAGTGAGTCACGCTGCCTCTTGAAAAAACTTATATCTTTGTCTTTCTATTCAGCATGCTTGGTTTCCAAATGCCTATGAAGTTTAGCAGGAGCCAGTGAACTGTTTGCTAGTATTTTGTTGCACACGATGCACTGCGCATCAGGAACATCTTTATTTCCAACACATGTAAAACCAAAAGACAAATAACTTTCATCATACTTTCGTTTCGGTCTTTTAACACCTGCTCCTTCTTGTTTTTTAATATACTTCGGTGGAAATTCTTTCACCTTGGATAACTCACTAGTACTAACAGATTTTTCTGCAACAAAAGACTGCAATTGTTCATCCTCACTTTGAAGTGTCACAATATTTTGCTCATTTATTTCGGCCACAGTTGGAGTACCAGAAGAACTTGCTTTTCGTTTCAAAGTTCCTTCTTTTAGCCACAAATCCATGGTGATTAGGTTTAGTAACAATATTTAGAAATACTGATTTTTGTCAGATTTTGTTTGTCACAAATATTTATATTGTTTTGAGCGAAGCTAGTTTAATTGTGTTAACCGCACACACGGTAAAGATCCAAAGGTTTGAACATGTTGAGTGAATATGTTATATTCAACATGGCATAAAGAGAATGGTGTGTGCATACCGCTGCAGTTCGTGCAGCCTCGAGCGGAAGGGGTACGACGTCACTCACTGAAACGTGCCCAAAAGGGGTAGACGTCAACATGCTTGCATGCCGTGTTCTCTTTATGCCATGATATTCAATACAAGATCTATCAATAACCAGAAAAAGAGTTTTATGTTAATTATAGTAATTCAAAAATAGTTGTAAACTACGCTTCAAATATACCAAATTTAAAATTAAGAAAAATTTAAAGACCCTTTTTTTAAAATTACGATTCTTTCATGGAACACCTATTCACATCGTGCAGAACACCAGTGTTCCGCGGAATATAGTTTGGGAAACACTGATTTAGAAAATCAGTTGTTGGCTCTTCTTGGTCTGTTCTGCACAAGGATGGCTGTTGCACAGGTTCCTTGGGCCTCTCAGTAGTACAGCAGTTCACATATCTAGTTTTAATTTCTTTGTAGAGCACTTTAACTTGGTGGGGCTTTAGGCCACATAATCTAAAAGAAACTCACTGTAGGGATAAGAACAGACATGACAGCATTTAGGCCTGTCTTTCCCTCATTTTTCACGGGCTTATACTTCAGATACTAAATTCTTTTTTCTTCATGATCACCCAGATGAGCAGTGAGCAGTGATACTGTGGCATTCTTTGCTCCAGCTACCAAAGGAGCATCATCTGCACATTTGACAAATCCAAACACAGAGATTACTTATATTCCAGTAAACTCTGGAGAAGGTCAAAGCTCTTTGTTTGACCTTGAGTTAGCACCAGCATGACAAGCTATTCTTCCTTTATTATTTTTATATTCCACAAAGAAAAACACAGATCTGAATCCCTCCAGCTGTACCTTGACACACACAAAAGTCCACTCCCTTCTTCTGTACTGTGCCTCACTACCACCCAGAGGCCTCTGCTCCCCCAGCAGCTTCCAGGAGAGCAGAGGCCTTTCCTGGCAGCTGCAAACAAAAACCTCCAGTGTTCTGCTAGCTGCATACACACTCTGCTTCCCTGCTCTAGTTCATTTACCTGGCAGCCGCAAAAAAAAAACAACAATTTTAATATTTTAAAATATAATATTTCTGTAGCCCAATTCCATTGGTGCAGACCATATGGGAGCATGCAAATTTAGAAATGAGGCCACCAACCACGTTAAAGGAAGGCTTTTCACTTTTTCAGCCACTGACTCAGTCCCCCTTCACTCTGGCTCTGACCTATAGTAGTCAGCTTCCTGCCTCTGAAGAAGCGTGTTCATGGTGGAAGCTGCTCTGACAGGATCTGGCTTGCTTGTTCCCTTTATATGGCAGCCTGAGCACCTTCTTTACTGCATACTTATGCGCACACTTCTTCCTTGGGCAGCTTTGCTAATTCTTCCTGAGTTTGGAGCTTGTTTTTCTGATTTTTGTTTTGCCACATGGACAGAAGGAAGTGTGCAAAATGTAAAGACTCCTGGGGCCCAAACTGCTCCGGTCTGCCACATGCTGCAAGGAGTTCACCTCTCTGAGCAACGTCTGTGATGTGGTGCAGTCTGTGATGGTTACTATGCCTATTGAGTCCATCGGGAATCCAATCACCAAGGACAACAATGAGGAACAGTAGCCCATCATCCCACAGTTGCTGGAGGGACCACATTGAGTGGTGTCCCAGAGACATGAGCAAAATCAAAGGCAAGGAAGAGCACTTTAACTCCTAGAATTGCAGCCTGGATCAATGGGGCTTTCATGGTCTCCATTCAGAGCTTAAATACAGATGCATCACCTTCCCCTGTCCCTAAAAACAAAATAAGGCTGTCAAGGTTCCCTCCCCACTCTGAACTTTAGGGTACAGATGTGGGGACCCGCATGAAAGACCCTCTATGCTTATTTTTACCAGCTTAGGTTAAAAATACGCTGCCACCACCAAGTGCTTTAACAAGAAACAGGGAAAGGACCACTTGGAGTTCCTCTTCCCCCAAAATATCTCCTCAAGCCCTTACCCCCTTTTCCTGGGTAGGTTTAAGAAATATCCCCTCAAGCCCATACACCCCTTTCCCTAGGAAGGCTTGGCAATCCCCTCACCAATTAGTCCTGGTGGACACAGATCCAAACCTTTGGATCTTAAAACAATGAAAAAATCAATTAGGTTCTTAAAAGAAGAATTTTATTAAAAGAAAAGGTAAAAATCATCTCTGTAAAATCAGGATGGAAAATAACTTTACAGGATAATCAGATTCGAAGAGCGCAGAGGAACTCCCTCTAGCCTTAGGTTCAAAGTTACAGCAAACAGAGGTAAACCCTCTAGCAAAAGGAACATTTACAAGTTGAAAAAACAAAGGTAAAACTAACACGCCTTGCCTGGCATGTTACAAGTTTGAAATATGAGAGACTTGTGCAGAAAGATTTGGAGAACATGGATTGATGTCCGGTCCCTCTTAGTCCCAAGAGCAAACACCCCTAAAAACAAAGAGCACAAACAAAAGCCTTCCCCCCCAAGATGTGAAAGTATCTTGTTCCCTTATTGGTCCTTTGGGTCAGGTGTCAGCCAGGTTACCTGAGCTTCTTTACCCTTGATAGGTAAAAGGATTTTGGTGCCTCTGGCCAGGAGGGATTTTATAGTATTGTATACAGGAGGATTGTTACCCTTCCCTTTCTAGTTATGACAAAGGCAGAACCAAAGAAAAACAGGCAGCATTCCCAAGTCTCTTCCCTCCCTTATCCTTTCATCACACATCAGCAGATTATAATCCATACCATACCATATTTTCAATCCTCCCAGACAGCTGGACCCAGAAAAGAGGGTAGTTCCATGGACACCTCCTTCCCCAGTGTCCCCAAGGAGTGTTCCTAATAAAAATAGGGACTGGGATTACAAATTGCACCACAGGACTTCCTCATTAAAAATTCCATCCAGGGTGGAAACAGAAGAGAAGGAGAGCTTCCGCACTTTCCAGTGTGACAGCAATGCAGAGAAATCACTATTGCTATAACTGTCATTAAGAAAGGGGTGAATTGGTATTCCAAGTCTCCAAAAGCCAATCTGGCCAATAGGCAGTATAAGATATCCAGTAATGTGCAAGAAGCCCGGATGGCTGTTCACAGGGGGAGTCTGGCAGTGCTGTCCTGCAAAATATATTCCACTCTTCCCCTGGATTCAACCTCTCCTCCAAGGGAGGAGTACACACACACGCACACACACAAAATGGAAGCCATCCTCCAGAGAGCCTATGACCGGTTGGCTACTCAACAGGGATTGTTATATATGCCTTTCATATTTCTAGACCTTAGAGGACAAAGTGGGCACCAGGTGCAACCCCAAATTCTCCCCACTTCTCTTCTTCTAAGACTACTTACTTCAGCTTTGCTACAGTCCTTTTGCTTCCCTTTCAAAGAAGTCTATCTGGGTTTCAGGCCAAACAACATCTCTGCTTGGAGTATTCTACCGAGGCTTTCTGGTCCAAAAATGAGATTTTTTTATTTAAAAAAAGTCATAGCATTTTTGTCATTTGATTTTTTAACTCCCCCTGCCTCTGTTTGCCAGTGTGTGACAACACTCCCAAATATATAGAGTATGGCTATTTTGCTCCCCACTGCAGGAGCTCATGCTGGCTGCCTGATGGTGCAGAGCTTCTAGCTTCTCCCCAAAATCCCAAATTCTTATAACTGCTCTGTGTTCCCCACCCCTGCATCTTCCCATCCCCCAGCCCAGCAGTTGATTATTACACCACAGTCCCTGTGTGATAGAATAAGTCCTCTGGGAAGTATAGTGATGCCACATTTCCTCTACATCCTTCATGCACTCTTCGGTTTTTGGTGACACACTGCCTACTAGGGCAGAAACAAAGAAGCCCAGGACATGGCAGTCACAGGCTATACAGAGTAATAGGGATAACAGACCTCCATTTTTGTATATAGTGATGTTCATAATAAAGGATTTATCGTGACACCCATCTGCTCATCAGTAAGATATTACTTGGTATCAGGAGTGGAAGGCCTAGCATGCTGGAATACCCCAGTGAGTGGTATCATTGAAATGGCTGCTCTTGCAAGTAACTCCCGCCCTCCCCAGCCCTGAGAATCAGGGGAAATGCTAAATATGCCTGGAAAATGTTCAAACAGCA
The DNA here is from genome assembly GCF_013100865.1 of Trachemys scripta elegans. Classification (NCBI taxonomy): domain Eukaryota; kingdom Metazoa; phylum Chordata; order Testudines; family Emydidae; genus Trachemys; species Trachemys scripta. Next base: position 246,702,135 of record NC_048298.1, on the reverse strand, counting down.
ATTTGAGCTGTATATGAAAGGCACGGGGGCAATTAAACTGGAGAATGAGCAAAAAGATTGCTCTGCACTTAACAATGGCAGGCACAGAGCCCTGCGTAGAGATCTACAATTAATTCCATAAATTGGAAAGAGGAAAGCTTTGCAAAAATAATTAATATGTTTGAGGATCATTGTGTTCCTAGGAAGAAATGTTGATTTTGAAAGTTGTGTTCAGGATGACAACACAGAATGCAATGGGCACAATAGATGAGTTTGTCACAGACATAAAACTAAAATTGCTGTCCTATTAACATGGAATATTAAAAGACTCATTCATTAAAGACAAGATTGTCTTGGAGTGTAACAATATAAATAAGGTCTGAACGGTTACTAAGGGAGATGGGTCTGACATTTGAAAGGGCAGTATGTATATGCCAAGCAGCAGAACAAACAGAAACACAAACAAAAAGACTAGAAAAAGACATAGAGCTCATGACAGTGACTACATGGAAAGCAGGAAAATAATGCTAGCGATGTGGCTTACAGCATGAGTATAGGAAATACCCAGCACTCAAGTGAATATGTAGAAACTGTAATAAACCAACCATTATGCTAAAATGTGCAGTGAATGCAGGAAAGTGCACATGTTAAGTGCAGAAAGGAATTCCTCAAATGAAGAGAAAGAGCTGCTCTTAAGAACAAAAATGTTAAGAGGCAGAAAACTCAAGAGACTGTCTAATCAAAATGTGCACAAATGGCATTTATGTGACACCCAAGATAGACACTGAAATAGAGAGAGGTAAGGAGCACACAAAAGTAGATGAATCAGAAGTATCTGTGAATGACTGTAATGGAGGAACAATTCCAGTATTGGGAGACTGCACATTGACACTTAAATATAATGGGTAACACAAGAGTTTGTGGTGGTACACATCAGTCTTGGGCCTACACATGTGTGAGGTGCTTGGTCTTGTTCAAAGGATGTATGCAATAGAAAGACAAGACGGAACCAGATAGGTAAGTATTAGTAGCATTGTAAGAAGATATATTCACAGGAAATGGGAGCCTCTCAGTAACATACAACGGGTTCTCAACCTTTTTCTCTCTGAGCCTCTCCCTCTCCCCATGCTATAAAAACTCCATGGCCGATCTCTGCCACACCAACTGTTTTTCTGCATATAAAAGCCAGGGACAGTGTTAGGGTGTAGTAAGCAGGGCAATTTCCCGGGGTCCCACACCACATGGGACTCTGCGAAGCTAAGTTGCTCAGGCTTTAGCTTCAGGCCTGGGCTTCAGCCCCATGTACTGGGGCTTCAGCATTCTGCCCTGGGCCCAAGCAAATCTAATGCTGCCCTGCTTGGCCGCCCCCCTGACTCCTGCTTGTGGCCCCCCAGGGGGTCCTGGGCCCTGGTTGAGAACTACTGACATACAAGGTACACTTAAAAAGAAGATACACAACCTGTGGTACATGACACTCAGAAAGTTCCATAAGCCTTAAGAAAGAAGCCAGAAAAAGAGCTGCAAAACATGATAGCAAATGCTATCATTCAGAGAACAGAAGAACCAACAGATTGCATTCACTCCTTAGTAATTATCGAGGGGAAAAAGGAGGGAGGGACTATGGCTGTGTATGGACCCTAAGGAGTTGAACAAAACATAATAGGAGAAGACTTCCACTTGTCCACAAGAAGCAAACTATTGTCTGAGATGGCAGGAGCCAGATTCTTCAGCAAATTAGATGCATCAATGGGATTTTGGCAGATCCCCTTGGACAGTGTGAGCTCCAAGATCTGCATATTCAATACTCTGTTTGGCAGACACTGCTTCCTTAGACTGCCATTTGGAATATGTTCAGCTCCAGAAGTATTTCATCATACATGGGGCAGCACCACCATTGAACATCAGGAATGACTGAGGAGAGTACTGGAAATTGTGAGAGATAATAACCTTAAACTGAATAAAACCAAATGTTAATTTCAAACAAACAATGCAAACAACATAGTTAGGTGAGAGACTGATCTCAAAGGGAATCTTGCCCAATGAATCAAAGATTTGGGCAATGCTGAACATACTGAGACCTGAAGATAAAAAGGGAATTCAAGGGCTGGTAGGCCTGTTGACTTATGTCAACAAGTTCATACTTAACTATACAGCTTACATAACTCACCTAAGGCATCTCCTCCACAAGGTCACTGAATGGGCATAGATGCTAGAGCATGAAACATTTCAATGATTTAAAGCACATTCTGACATCAGCTCCAATGCTGCAATTTTTTGACCCATTGAAAGACATAAGGTTCTCCACAGATGCCTCAAAAGGTGGACTGGGAGCAGTCCTATTACAGCACCATGGAACTGATTGGTTGCCAGTTCCATATGCATCTCCATGGCTGTCATAGCCCTAGATGATGTACGTGCATACTGGAAAAAAAAAAAACACTAGATCTGGTGTATGAATGTACAAGATTTCATAACTTTCTCTGTGGACATAGCTTCAAAGCAGAAACTGATCACAAACAACTGAGTGCAATACACAAAAAGGGACTTAAACAAGGATACACCAACTATTTTTGAAAATACATAAATATGATGGTGTGATGCATAGCCAGAAAGAGTTAAACAGCTTGCAGGCTAGTTGACCCAGAGTCAACCTTTGGAGACATGTTAGAAAGGCTAGAACTTCGAAATGCAAACCTCTGATTAGGGGTCCTATAAAGGTAGCCAGTCAGTCAGGCAGCAGCACAGACAGCTACAGCGGCACAGGAGCCAGCAAACAGAGGAGTTTGTAAGGGGAGTTTGGGGGGAAGACTAAGAGAGGCAGGCAGAGGAATAGACAGGCTAGTGAAGGGAGTATGTGGTGCTCTGGCAGTGTTTTGGTGCTCGTTGGGGGTTTCTTTTGCTGTGGGTGGTGGTGGTTTGGTTTGGTTTGTGTTTCCCGGACTTACAGGATTTAGGTGGGAAGGCTATGACAGATACAGAGGCAACAGAGGTAGTGACCCAAGCAGTGGAAGACACAAAGAAGATGACTGGATGTGGAAGCTGCAGCATGGACATGATCCAGGAGGGGGTACCTGAAAAGAGTTCCGCCTGCATGAAGTGCCGCCTGATAGAGCTGGTGGAAGAAAAGATCCAAGGATTGGAGATGCAGGTGGAAACTCTGGTTGAGTTTAGAAGGGGGTTCAAGCAGATGATGGAGCAAAGACATGAGGAGGCCCAAAGAACTCTGAGGAGAAACTGCTGGGTGAGGAAAGTGGACAGTGGAAGCATGTGACTAAGAGAACGAGGCAGAGGAAAAGACAGGCTAGTGAAGGAGAAATTGAGCTCAGGAGCAGGTTTGCGGAGTTGGAAAATGAAGAAGGGGCACAGCAGGTGGTCACTGAAGGTGAGAGGGCAAGGAAGAAGAGAAGAGCAGCTAAACCTATAGGAAGAGGGGCAGAGTCAGTGGTGATAACAACACCAAATATGAGCCCAAAGTAAGAAAGGATACAGCTGTGGGTAGGAAAATGGACATAAGGAGGAAGGGTAGTATAGATACCAGTCTAATAGGTGAAACTGGCGGTAGAATGTCTGTGCCTAATCGGGTAAAAAATGTGAGCGAAGCCAAACAGCAAAAATTAAGATGTTTGTACACCAATGCGAGGAGCCTACGTAACAAAATGGAGGAACTAGAGTTACTGGTGAAGGAAGTGAAACCAGATATTATAGGGATAACAGAAATATGGTGGAACAGTAGTCATGACTGGAGTACGGGTATTGAAGGGTATGTGCTGTTTAGGAAAGATAGAAATAAAGGCAAAGGTGGTGGAGTAGCATTGTATATCAATGATGAGGTAGACTGTAAAGAAATATGAAGTGATGGAATGCATAAGACAGAGCCTGTCTGGGCAAAAATCACATTGGGGAAAAAAGCTACCAGAGCCTCCCTGGGATAGTGCTTGGGGTATGCTATAGACCACTGGGATCTGATTTGGATATGGATAGAGACCTCTTTAATGTTTTTAATGAAGTAAATACTAATGGGAATTGTGTGATTATGGGAGACTTTAACTTCCCAGATATAGACTGGAGGACAAGTGCTAGTAGTAATATAATAGGGCTCAGATTTTCCTGGATGTGATGGCTGATGGATTCCTTCACCAAGTATTTGCTGAACCAACAAGAAGGGGGATGCCATTTTAGATTTGGTTTTGGTGAGTAGTGAGGACCCCATAGAAGAAATGGTTGTAGGGGACAACCTTGGTTTGAGCGATCATGAGCTAATTCAGTTCAAACTAAATGGAAGGATAAACAAAAATAGATCTGTGACTAGGGTCTTTGATTTCAAAAGGGCTAACTTTAAAAAATTAAGGAAATTAGTTAGGATAGTGGATTGGACTGAAGAACTTGTGGATCTAAAGGTGGAGAAGGCCTGGAATCACTTCAAGTCAAAATTGCAGAAATTATCAGAAGCCTGCATCCCAAGAAAGAGGAAAAAATTCATAGGCAGGAATTGTAGACCAAGCTGGATGAGCAAGCATCTCAGAGACGTGATTAAAAAAAAGGAGTGGAAGATGGGAGTGATCAGCAATGAAAGCTACCTTACTGAGGTCAGAACATGTAGAGATAAAGAGAGAAAGGCCAAAAGCCATGTAGAGTTGGACCTTGCAAAGGGAATTAAAACCAATAGTAAAAGGTTCTATAGCCACATAAATAAGAAGAAAACAAAGAAAGAAGAAGTGGGACTGCTAAACACTGAGTATGGAGTGGAGGTTAAGGATAATTTAGGCATGGCCCAATATAAAACAAATACTTTGCCTGAGTCTTTAATGAGGCTAATGAGGAGCTTAGGGATAATGGTAGGATGACAAATGGGAATGAGAATATGGAGGTAGATATTACCACATCCGAGGTAGAAGCCAAACTCGAACAGCTTAATGGGACTAAATCGGGGGGCCCAGATAATCTTCATCCAAGAATATTAAAGGAACTGGCACATGAAATTGCAAGCCCATTTGCAAGAATTTTTAATGAATCTGTAAACTCAGGGGTTGTACTGTATGACTGGAGAATTGCTAACATAGTTCCTGTTTTTAAGAAAGGGAAAAAAGTGATCCGGGTAACTACAAGCCTGTTAGTTTGACATCTGTAGTATGCAAGGTCTTGGAAAAAATTTTGAAGGAGAAAGTAGTTAAGGACATTGAGGTCAATCGTAATTGGGACAAAATACAACATGGTTTTACCAAAGGTAGATCGTACCAATCCAACCTGATCTCCTTCTTTGAGAAGGTAACAGATTTCTTAGACAAATGAAACGCAGTGGATCTAATTTACCTCGATTTCAGTAAGGCATTTGATACGGTTCCACATGTGGAATTATTAGCTAAATTGGAAAAGATGGGGATCAATATGAAAATTGAAAGATGGATAAGGAACTGGTTAAAGGGGAGACTACAATGGGTCATACTGAAAGGTGACCTGTCAGGCTGGAGGGAGGTTACTAGTGGAGTTCCTCAAGGATCAGTTTTGGGACCAATCTTATTTAATCTTTTTATTATTGACCTTGGCACAAAAAGTGGGAATGTGCTAATAAAGTTTGCAGATGACACAAAGCTGGGAGATATTGCCAATACGGAGAAGGACCAGGATATCATACAGGAAGATCTGGATGACCTTGTAAACTGGAGTAATAGTAATAGGATGAAATTTAATAGTGAAAAGTGCAAGGTCATGCATTTAGGGATTAATAACAAGAATTTTTGTTATAAACTGGGGACACATCAGTTGGAAGTAATAGAGGAGGAGAAGGACTTTGGAGTATTGGTTGATCACAGGATGACTATGAGCTGCCAATGTGATATGGCCGTTAAAAAAGCTAATGGGGTCTTGGGATGCATCAGGCGAGGTATTTCCTGTAGAGATAAGGAGGTGTTAGTACCATTATACAAGACACTGGTGAGACCTCATCTGGAATACTGTGTGCAGTTCTGGTCTCCCATGTTTAAGAAGGATGAATTCAAACTGGAACAGGTATAGAGAAGGGCTACTAGGATGATCCGAGGAATGGAAAACCTGTCTTCTGAAAGGAGACTCAAAGAGCTTGGCTTGTTTAGCCTAACCAAAAGAAGGCTGAAGGGAGATACGATTGCTCTCTATAAATATATCAGAGGGATAAATACCAGGGAGGGAGAGGAATTATTTAAGCTCAGTACCAATGTGGACACACGAACAAATGGATATAAACGGGCCATCAGGAAGTTTAGACTTGAAATTAGACAAAGGTTTCTAACCATCAGAGGAGTGACGTTCTGGAACAGCCTTCCAAGGGAAGCAGTGGGGGCAAAAGACATATCTGGCTTCAAGACTAAGTTTGATAAATTTATGGAGGGGATGTTATGATGGGATAGCCTAATTTTGGCAATTAATTGATCTTTAGCGGTAAATATGCCGAATGGCCTGTGATGGGATGTTAGATGGGGTGGGATCTGAGTTACTACAGAGAATTCTTTCCTGGATGTCTGGCTCATGAGTCTTGCCCACATTCTCAGGGTTTAGCTGATCGCCATATTTGGGGTCGGGAAGTAATTTTCCCCCAGGGCAGATTGGCAGAGGCCCTGGGGTTTTTTCACCTTCCTCTACAACGTGGGGCATGGGTCACTTGCTGGAGGATTATCTGCACCTTGAAGTCTTTAAACCATGATTTGAGACTTCAATAGCTCAGACATAGGTCAGGGGTTTGTTTCAGGAGTGGGTGGGTGAGATTCTGTGGCCTGCGTTGTGCAGGAGGTCAGACTAAACGATCATAATGGTCCCTTCTGACCTTAAAGTCTATGATTCTATAATGGTAGATATTAAAGGTGATACTAATTGTATGTGTTTACTTATATCTTGTGTAATGATTAACAATGTAATCAAACAGTCCCTGTCTATGCTGTATTCTGTTAATTCAGAGATCAAAAGGACATCTTAACATTTAAAGGAACTGTAAACATAGGATATCGCTGTATTCATCTCTCTTTGAAATGTATAGCAAATCATCTGCGAATGGTGGAAAAATGGGAAATTCCCTTATGTTAATCTGTGGAGATAATTATGATGCTTAGGAAATGGGTTCACTTCAAACTCCCCATGAGTGCCTATTGTTTGCCGAAGGATTCCGAGCTGTCACAAGTGGGCCTGAAACTGTATAAAAGACCTTTGGGTCCCAATCCTTTTTATTTCAGATCTGCTTGAGGTTTCATGCAGGGGAAGCCTAAGCCATAAGGATTCAGATTCCAGTTCTGACTGGACCACCCTGAATATAAACATCGGACTATAACCTGTGAACTAATTCGGAAAGAACTCTTTGCAACTACAAAGTTCATCATCTCTGCTATGAATCCGAATTTCAAAAATTGTACTCATGCCTGTATGTATACTGATCTTTTAACCAATGCTCTTGATCTTTTCTTTTTTTAATAAATTTTAGTATAGTTAATAAGAATTGTCTGTAAGCATGTATTTGGGTAAGATCTGGAATATTCATTAACCTGGGAGGTAATGTGTCCGATCCTTTGGGATAGGTAGAACTTTTGTATATGATGAATAAGATTTTCAATAATACTCATCATATTTGACTTGGGTGTCTGGGAGGATGCTTGAGGCTCAGTTACTTTAAGGCAACTGTGTTGTTGGCTTCTGGGTAACCAGTGAGGTATTATAGAAGCTGTTTTATGCTGGTTTGGTAAATCTAAGTATTGGAATATCCAGCAGTTTGGGGGATTGTCTGCCCCATTCTTTGCAGTTCACCCTAATTGAGTGACCTCAGTTGGCTCCCCTGGGACTCCGGTCACAGATGGGATCCTGGAGTTCCAACCTGGAAGCTACTTAATAATGGCAGACACATTCACAATACACAGCCTGATGATCTGGAACAAGCACTAAATATACATGTGAACATGAAAGAAGTGTCATGTGCTGTATTTCCAGGCATGTGGGATGAACTGGAGACAAACACCTAAAGATGAAATGCTGCAAACAGTGACACAAGTGAGAAGTAAAGAGGGGTGGGGGAGAAACCCAACTCTTCCCACCTGTCAGTTACACTGTAAAAAGAAGCTTTCAGTGATCTCAGGAGTGTTTTGTGAAGGAAACCCTTCCTGTACTCTCTAGATGCAGTCTACGGTTTCTAGTGACACACTTCCTGCTGGGGCAGAAACAAAGCAGCCTAGGAGGACAGGGCAGTTGCATGGTGCAGCTACAAAGAGTAGCAGAACATTTGATACCTCATTTCTATACATAGTTCCTTTCATAATAAAGGATTTATCTTGACATCTGCTCATAAGTAAAATACTGCAATCCCCACATAAATTAACGATGCACCCTGCAGCCCTGTCTCTTTCACATACCACCCCTCTCCCTGCCTCATCTTTGCTCCTCTTGTAGTTTAAGAGGCTTTCCATCCCCCTCTCCCAAGCCTGGGATAGTTGCAGCAAGGTCCTTTCTCACCCTTCCCAGGCCTAGTGTTCCATGGACAGAGGGGAAAGGAGCAAAGAGAGACAGATCTATTGTTCACAGGAAGAGAGGTGGGATGAGGGAGCTGCTGGGTTCTTCCTGCTCTCTCCTCCCCATCTCCTACCCAAAACCAGCTCTTAGCTTGTGAGGGGATCGGGGAGAGAACGATTGAGGAAGTGGGGCAGGCAGCCAATCAGAGGTGGTTTTCTCCCAGGCAGGGCTGAAATTCACAAGAGGGCTGGAGTTTCTTGCATCATCGCCATCACAAGACTGGCTCAGTGCCAGTTCAAATCATGCTACATGTGATGAAATTGTGAGAGTTGGCAACAGGGAGGGAACGGTTGCTCCTGTCTCCTTCCAAATCTCATTTTCTGTCAGGAAAGATGCAGAGCAGGTCTTACTCCTTTCCGAGACTTCCTTGCTGTGAAGAAATGGATCTGCTTATATACAGTCTCACTTTCCAGCATTCCTGGCTGTGACACAATGACACCAATGATATTCCGTATGAAGAGCCACCTTTGATAACAAAAGCAGGAAATATGTTTGATTGCTGTACAATTTTTACTTTCTTTTAAAATAATTTATTATAAGTTCTTCGGGATAGGGACCATCTTTTTCTTATATGGTTATTTAGGGCCTAACATAATGAGGATGAGTCCTCAAGGTGCTACGGCAATACAAATAATAATTTACTCAGATTTCCTTAGATTGACTATTCATTCACCCCACTTTTGTTTATTTTTTGGAAAACAAACAGAGCCTATGGATGTTTGAGTCAGTTTGATATTGATGTTAGGTCAGGCTGCAGGTTTTGATATTTATCATTTGTTCAGTGAAATGGAACTTTTTAAAGACAGTTAATAAATCACTCTGTCACTTGAAAAGAGAACCAAAGTAAACAGGATGTAAGTGGTATAAAGACTTTTGGAAATATACTATACATATGCTATGACTCATGAAAACAGAGTAGACAGTATTTTCTATCAGTCTCCTGCAATCCACTTCAGCCTTGCCCTATGATATTTACTGTTTGTGGATTCAAAATCTAGCATGAAATGTATATGCCTGGGGTCACTTGCCAGGATTAAATGGGTATATCTCACTTAATCATTTCCCTTGCCATTGCAGGCGGGATGGAGCACTGGTGCACCTCAGTCTCCTCGTATTCTGTGCCTGCGGCACATAATAGCCTAGTCTCTGCGGACTGCAATACTTTGGTCTCATTTTGGTTGATGGGTTTAGTGTGCTGGTGCTTGGCGCTGCTGTTGGCCCAGGTTATACAACAGGTCAGACTAGGTGATCTAGTTGTCCTTCTGGCTTTCAGTGGTATGACACCAAGCTAAAGTGGCTCCTAGTTCTTGCAGTTCCCTCAGGGTAAAGCCAGTGAATTGTAATGGAATTTTCTGCAGGATCTGCAGTCCCTCTCTGCAGGATTATGCTGTAAAAGGTATGTCTATGTTACAGTCACTACTGGAACCAAAATTACTTTCTTGACAGTGGCCTTACGCCAGCAATAGTCCATCCATTCATTTTTACCAAACAACTGAAACTTCCAGTCATTTTGTTAAATGACCATTTCACTTGGGCATTTGACCAGGTGAATAAAACTACAAATCATTAAGTTACTGGACTGGTAATATGTGAAAAGACAGAAAGCTTCTGCCTCAAAGACTTTTTTTATAAAATAAATGTCATATTAGTGCATAATGAATCATATAACAGAGCTGTCAGTTAGAAGTAAGTCAAAACCAGGACATTGAATCCAAAACCTTTAAACTTTAGGGTAGTTAGAATAGAATCCCTGGATCTGAGCCCTATCTTTTTGGATACAAACACAAATGGTGCCTACTTTTTTGGTTCTAATTAGGATGAAGCCAAAATGTCATGAGAAGAAATTACCTTGTGAGATTTTCTGCAGTCAAAATCTGTATTTTGGGCCAATATCTTGAATGGACTACTCACAAGATTTCTGCACCATAAAATCTGAACCATATCTCTAACTAGAGCTTAAACCCAAACATCAACCCCTAGCCTAAACCGTGTCCAATCCAGTCCTGGATCTGAACACTATGTAACTGTCTTATCTCTGCTATTAATATAACTATATGACATAACCGTGTTATTGTGAAGGCTTTGGAAAGTTGGTTTAACGTCTCTAATTGGTTGATTCTACTTAGTTCTAATACATGCAAATATTGTTTCATGAGAGATGCTATTCAATGTGACTCTACTATCAATGGCCAAGATTCTTTTAATGACACCCTCATGATCCAGAAGAGATGCAAATTCAACATATTTAAATATTTCAGAAAAAACCTGGAATGTCACTCACATCTCAATTATTAATTAAGCAACCACATCCTGTAGTGATACAAATTCACATAGCATTTACTACTATTGGACATTATGTCTTTTGTATTTCACAGCATGCAATGAGGACTAATGTTTTATTCATTTGATTGTTTAATTCAGTGAGTATCATAGAATCATAGATATGTAGGGGTGGAAGGCATCTCAAGAAGTCATCTAGTTCAGCCCTCTGCGCTGAGCAAGACAAAATATGCCTAGACCATCCCCGATAGGTGATTGTCTAACCTGTTCTTCAAAACCTCCAATAATGGGGATTCTAAATCTTCCATAAGAAGTCTGTTCCAGAGCTTAACTATTCTTATAGTTAGAAAGATTTTTCTAATATTTAAGTCTCCCTTGCTGCAGATTAAGCCAATTACTTCTTGTCCTGCTTTCAGTGGTCATGGAGACCAACTGATCATCCTCCTCCTATAACATCCTTTAATATATGTGAAGACTGTTATCAAGTCCCCCCACATACACACTCAATCTTCTTTTCTCAAGACTAAATGCGTCATTTTTTTAACCTTTCTTCAGAAGTCAGGTTTTCTAAACCTTTTATCATTTTTGTTAGTCTCTCTCCTTGGGACTCCCTCCAATTTGTCCACATCCTTCTTAAAGAGAGGCTCACAAAACTGGACAATGCTCCAGCTGAAATCTCACCAGTGCCAAGTAGAACAGAATGATTACCACCCACTTCTTACTTAAGACACTCCTGTTGCTACATCTGTGACACAGCATGCCGCAGCCCCGCCTCTTCCACCAACACAGACCACACTGAGACCTTCTTGCTTGTAAACACCCCTGTGTATTTACAGTGTTTTAATTCTTCCACCAATGCACAAAAGCATCTCAATACTTTTACAAGCTGTATCTCAATTTTCTATCCCCTTCTCCAAAAGGGGAGGGGCGGATAAGGTGTCTCTACTCAGCAGTCCTCATTTGTCAGGCTCTTCTAGTCTCTGGTTCTACCCCCCTCCTCCAGCTTCCATGTTAATGGACTAATTGGGTCATTGACTCACGAGCCCCAGTCTGGCCAGGTAACCAGGTATATCTCTGTCCAATTAGGCCTTCTCCAAGGGAACCTAATTGGTACTAACAGCGACTTAGAGTGCTGGCTCAAGTGCTAGCCCTCAGCACTCTGTCACAACACCACCCCAGAATGACATTAACCACATGATGTTGACTCATATTCAACTTATGATCCACTATAACCCCCAGATTCTTTTCAGCAGTACTGCTGCCTAGTCAGTTATTCCCCATTTTGAAGTTGTGCATTTGATTTTTCCTTCCTAAGTGTAAGCAGAGTCTGAATGAGCTCTCCCCTGACATCTAGTGATGAGTTGTGGAAGAGGATTTCAGGAGCTGATCTCGTTTGCATGGGCACACCCACCCTGTCTAGGTGCTCAGCATGTTAGGATTGCTTGTGCAAATGATCACTTTTGGCTGGTGTTGGATTCCCAGTCTCCTTGTTATTGGGGCAGGAGTAATAAAGGATTGTTATCCTTGTGTGAATTGAGGGCAGCAGAACTGTACTTGGCATATCCTGATGGAGGGACTCACCCTCAACTAAATGGCACTTGCTAGGCAGGGGACATGGGTTCCAAAGCCCAGTGAGTTGAGAGAAAGTGAGGATAGGTACTTGTGGTTGGTGGGGGTGGGCCCTGCTTAATGGTTGTAGATACCATTTGACTCTTCTTCTCTCCACTGTGTAATAAAACAGCTAATTTAGGCTCAATTGAGAGTCTTGTTACATACTGCAGAGCTGAAATCAGTGATACCTAGATTAAGTATTAGACCTGTTTTGGGATAGTGTCTCTGGTGCAAGAGATTGCCCAGTATCAGTAAGGTTCCCCCACTAACAGCTGAAATCACTGAGAGCTGTGTTAAGTGGTGGGCCATGAAGACATCTTGACACTGGGCCAGCAGGGCAGCTGGTGGAGAGGTGTGGCAATCGGGCAGCTGATAGAGAGAGGTGACGAGCGAGTGCCCGAGCAGCGGAGCGAGTAAGGTGTTTCCTTACCCTTCACTCCACCCAGGGTGGGAGGTGAACTCTGCAGATGCACCTTTGAACTGTGGGTTTGCATGGACCATAGACAGAAACTGTGAGTGGGGTGCAGAAAAGGGACGGGCACGTTAAAGGGACTTTTGGGTTGCTGGAATTAAAAACCTGAGGGGGAAAGGATACTGAACCCAGCCCTTGTTATTGCCAACTCTGGCTGGCAGAAGAGGTACATCAGTACTCTGCATTTGTCTTTATTGACTATCTTGTTCAATTCAGACCAATTCTCCAATTTTGTCAAGGTCATTTTTGAATTCTGTTCCTGCCATCCAAAATGCTTGCAACCTGCTCCAGCTTGGTGTCATCCACAAATTTTATAAGCAAAGTTTCCACTCCATTATCCAAGTCATTAATGAAAATGTTGAGTTGTACAGGACCCAGGACTGGACCCCCATGGGACCCTACTAGATACATCCTTCCAGTTTGACAGGAAATGTGCATGTGGTCAAAGCATTTTATCCAGTGCCTAATTTTCATGTCCTCATTTTCAGTCATTTTACAAAAAAAACTTATTTTGTAAAGTGCCCAACTGAAATGGGAATTTCACAACACGATTAGAAGTTTTGCATTTGGCAGAATGACTATTTTGACAATTATACCATCTCTTACACAAGCAGTCTACAGGGTAATGGTGTGATATAAAAGACCAGAGCATTTTTTTGGATATAGCATTGTTATTTCTACTGCTCTGGCATCAGTTCTCGATATTTCCAGCAATGAGACATTATGGCATATTTAAAAGCCTGAGTAAAAACAAAAATACATATATAAAATGCAAAAAGTGATTAATTGTGGATAGCTTTCACTGTTACTGAAAAATAAACACCATAGCCAGGAGCAAAACAAGTGGGAGAAACAAGCTGAGGTTTTATGAATAGAACATTTATTGATCTGTTGGGGGTATGTGTGTTCCATACCCTAGAACAGTGTTTCCCAAACTTGGGATGCTGCTTGTTTAGGGAAAGCCCCTGGCGGGCCAGGCTGATTTGTTTACCTGCCGCATCCGCAGGTCCGGCCGATCACGGTTCCCACTGGCCATGGTTCGCTGCTCCAGGCCAATGGGAGCTGCTGGAAGTGGCGGCCAGTACTGGAGAAGAATGTAAACTATTAGGCACTGATTCTCATTGACATGAAGGCCCTTTTACAGTGCTCTGGCAGTATAAAAAGGCTTTGAAGTGAGACCAAATTACATTTATACCTCCTTTATGGTCATTTTACATTGCCAGAGTGATATAAAGAGGCCTTAGTTTAAGTAAGAATCAGACCTTTATATATACAATGCCATAGTTGTGTATGGTGCTTTGTAGGCAAATAGATCCACAAGGCAAATAGGTCCTTGACCTGGTGAGTTTACAATCAATGGGCCAAATCCCATCCACTTTACTCACATGAGTCGTCCCACTGGTTTTGGAGGGCCTAGTCTTGTGAGTAAGATTAACAAGAATTTGATCCCAATCACATTAAACTTCATTAAGAGTACTCTGTCAGGGATGAAAAACTGAGGTCCCAATCTTACAAACACTTACACGTGTACTTAACGATGCACATGTGCAGTAACAGTGACATCAATAGGACTACTCATGTCACATGTGTAAAGTTAAGCATGGGCATAAGTGTTCCCAGGATTTCAGCCAAGATTAGGACCACAGCTAAAAGTGTTGTTTTTTTTTAAATGCTCTCCCTTCTCCCCATTTTTGTGTGGGAACTATTAGATTTCAAAATCAGGGTTGCAGCCTAATTTAAATCTCAGCCCCTCAGCTAGGTAACCCAAAACCACTGGGTCTGTTACATACATATGCACATCTCACCACCCCTTTTACATCTGTCTGTTCCATTCTTTTAGTGGAAGGGATAGAAAACCTCATGCTTCAGGGCTTAAACCAGTCTCTAACTATGGGAGATTAGAATGAGACCTAATGTGGGATGCAGATTATCCCACTTCTGTCTGCTGCCAGGTTCTTACACCTTCCTCTGCAGCACCTGATGCTGACCAATGTTGGAGACAGGATATTAGACTAGAGAGTCCTTGGGTCTGATCCGGTCTGGTATTTCCTATATTCCTGCTGGCTGGAGATTGAAACTGACATCAATCCTGCTTTCTGAATATTTTGGAGAGCAGGATTCTTGTCAATCTTAATATTCTGCTGGATCAAAAGGAAGGTAGAGGTCAGAAAAACAGAGAGACGGTGTAACAAGGGCATGCATCCATGATCCCGACAAAGTCAGGCATTTATTGCTGGAGGGAAGGAGAGGAAAGCCATAGCTAACCCTTTAAATTGTGGGATCTATTATAACGGAGTCACAGGTTCAGATTTATCTAAATCTAAGATCAGGTGTTGTATCAGGCGTAAGAGCTCTAAGCTATGTAACCATGTGATCTTATTTTCATTACCCTCATCCTTTCTCTCCTGTTGTTTATCACACTGATTTGATGAGTCTCATCTAGGGTGACCAGATGTCCCAATTTCATAGGGTCAATCCCGATATTTGGGGCTCTGTCTTATACAGGCATCTATTACCCCCCACCCCATCCTGATTTTTTACACTTGCTATCAGGTTTCCTGAGCTTCATCTTAAATTAGAAGATAGGCTTTTCTGGGCAGGGATTGTCTTTTTCTATGTGCTTGTAGAACATCCATCTGTACAATGGACCCCAAATCCTAAATGGATTGCAATATATGTAACTCAATGCTAATAATAAAACTACATTAATTATGTAAGCACAAAGCTTTAACTGAACTTTCAAAAACATTCTGTAACTTTGAATCAAAGTTGCGTGTTCATTCTATTTTTCTTCTTGTATCAAAACTGTGCATCCCATTCAATGTGTTCTCCACCCCAACAAATTTTAACTAGTAGTTATGTCATTTGTTTTGAGGGCAAGAGTGATGGAGTTGCTAGTATTAGTATTAGTGCTAGCTGATAGTATTATTTTTTTGGAAGATGAAATGCCTTTTTTGCACTTAAAAACCAGAGCTTCTTTAATTGTGGGTTTTTTGGTTTTTTTTTTTTCCAGAAAAGTTGATCCTTTCAAATTTCCTGGGGCAGCTATGCCATGTTGAGACGTATCAAATCCTTCTACACCAGCCACACATCTCATGTCATGCCAGGTCATGTAATGGAATGCAGCAGGACTAATATAAATGGATGTTATGAAACACAGCATGGCATGTCAGCTAAGAACAGTTAGCAGGAAAGAGTTTTCTGCAAATTGTGGTATGATAAAGAGATTCTTCTTTTAACCCACTAACTTCTAGTGGAAAGAGTAGATAGTTTTTTCAAAAGCCTCAGATAACTCAGACTTTGTTAACTTGTTCTTTTATGTTAAGTCTTGTAGATAGAGATGATCCCCTATCTAAAACTGCCACTAAAAATACTTTAATATAGGAATAATGTAGGATACAGAACTCTGATGATACTCCTTATAACCATCTCATTTTTCTTCCTCTGACATTTGGAATATTAAGGGATGACTCAATTACAGTCTATAAGTACCTACATGAGGAAAATATTTAATAATGGGCTCTTCAAACTAGTAGAGCAAAGTATAATGTGATCCAATGGCTAGACAGACTCAAACTGGAAGTAAGGTGTAAATTTTTAACAGTGTGAGTAATTAACCATTGGAACAATTTACCAAGGGTCTTGGTGGATTCTCCATCACTGACTATTTTTAAATCAAGATTGAATGTTTTTCTAAATGATCTGCTCTAGGAATTATTTTGGAGAAGTTCTGTGACCTGTGTTATACAGGAGGTCAGACTAGATGATCACAATGGTCCCTTCTGGCTTTGGAATTGATGAATCTATAAATATATATGGTTTATTAATAGTGGATTTAATTGAAATAAGTGAGATATAGAAATAGTTTATGTTCTAAAAAAATCTCTTCAAATAAAACTTTACTATAAACAAAAGCAACCCAATTGCTTTAGCAGACCTGAACAAGAAGTCTATGAAAAATCATTTGCAAAACACGACAGCCAGAATTTCCTGTCATTTGGGTAAAAACAGGAAAAGTGTTTGCAACCAGAATCCCATTTAAGCACTTTTACAAATCCCATAGTCATTTGGGGGCAGAGATGTCATAAGGGGAGGGCTGAACTGTAATAAGGGAAAATAGCTTATTCATTAGACAAAACAGTTTGTCAGCAATCCCAGAAAAGAACAGTGAACCCCCATCTTATATTCTTTTCATCAATCTTTCATTGCATCAGGCATTCTTGGGGGATATTGTCATAGTGCTCTCTTCAGGTTTTGAATGTGTGGTAAGAGTTTACTGCATTCATGCAACAAGCTTATCAGCAATGGCATTTGTTCTCTCAGGTGGGACAGGGAAAATTTTGCAATAGCAACACTTAGTGAAGAAAAGGATCATTCCATCTAGACCACTGTAAATGTAATCATGTTAAATCCCAAAGCCAAAATGCATTTAGTTTCAGCTTGAATGGACCTGTTTTTAACCTGAATTGCACTGAAGTACACAAATGGAAGCAAAATTTGAAACACTTTTCCTTTTCTGTATTTTTATAGGTATTGCATGAATTATTTAAATGTGTTAGATAAAATGGAGGAACAAGGGGAATGTAATGGGTTCACTTGCTGTTTAGTGCTAGGCATTGAAGAGGCATGAAGACCTCTCTTGAAAGAAAACTGTACTCTGTGCATTCTCTTTGGAGGCCGGTGTGTCATACAAGTGTGAGGCTTAGTAAATGTGGCTGTAATCTGCACATTTGCTCAACAAAAGTGTTTGGGGGAGTAGTTCTCCCCTGCAATAAGGCTGCTTTGTGCTGCATAGCCAGACCAAACCATCCCCACCGCCCATATGATCAGCCACAGTATGATTCTTGTGTAGCAGTATCCTTGGGTGGTGCGCAGCACCAGGGTGATGCCTACACCAACCCTACCCAGCCACCAGTGCAAGAAGAGTGACTCAGTGTGGTGGGGTATGCTCCTCACACTGGCCTTGAAAGAGCTGAATTAGGCGAAGTAGGCCCAATTGGCCAATTAAGCTGCAAATGGGAGATTTAGGCTGTGTGCAGGGTGCTAATTAGAAGGAAGCTCACCTGTGAGGGAACAGACAAGGCTTCTATAAAGCCAGGAGGCTGGTAACAGTGTGGCAAGCAGCAGAGAGGAAGCCTGCTGTCTCTGTCCCTGAAGTAAGGGAGAAGGAAGGGGAGATAGGAACCCATAATGAAAGGTTTACCTAGCAGGGGTATGATAGAGGGCTCTGACTAGGAAAGTTGATGAAGGAGATGCTTAAAGAAGCATTGTAGAATGTAGTCCAGGGAAGAGAGTGGCAGGGTTAGTTAAGGTCTGGGCCTTCTCTGCTCACTATAGGAACCTGGAGTGGAACCTGGAGTGGAACCTAGAGTAGCTGGCAGGCCTGGGTTCCCTTAACATCCATTGCAGAGTGGTGTTGCCTGGGGCAGTGATTAGGAAGACTGCCTGAATCGCTGTGGGAGTGACCTAGTCAGAGCAGTGGGCATGAGGACTGTCTAATGCTGCTTGTGCAGAGGGATTTTGAAAGACTCCCCCAGACGGTGAAATCATAGGGTGACCTGACCAGAGGGTTGAGTTGCAAAGTGGCCGTACTGAGACTCCATGAGCAGGAGAAGAGCTGCAACAGTGGAAGAGAAGAAAGGGGGCACTGAACTGGATGGAGCTAATTATGATTGACTGCAGACTTATTTAATGGAGTCCTGCATTTGCCATGTCTGGTGCCATCAGATTGTTCTCGACTGCTTATTCGACAGGGTTCCTGCTTATATTGCAGCTGCCCTCCATGTTGGGAGGCCATTCGACTATGTACAACCCATGCACGCACTCAGTGGCAGATGATGCTACCCCTGGGAAAGTGACTCAGAACCGAGAATCGCATAAGCAATCAACCACCAGAATTCTCACAGAAGTTTGCTTTGGGATAACGTTGAAAATTGAAACAAATGAGGGTCCGCTTTGCTGGGGAGACTTGTTAATAGCAGGAATTACAATTATAATGGGATAGTTGTGATGATTCACAAGGGCTGTCCTTTAGGAAATAAGAAAGAGATAATGTAACAGGAATCAAGAACATGAACCAACTGGCTACTTTAAGACTGTAGCTGTGTCTCTCTGCTGAATTTAAAGGACCAGGCCCCAAAAAGACATGCTTAGAAGAGTTCCTATAAAAGAGAGGGAGTAGGGAGCCAGATAGTCACCAAGTAAGGTGCTCCTGTACTGTATCATTTTATCAAGGGAATTACAGTTGAAATTAAAACTTCAGAGAATGCCAGATTGAAGTAGGAGAATACATCTAATCAAAACATGGGTTGGGATTGTCATCCAGAACTGATGGATCATCTAGAACTTCAAAAGCAAAATAACAGTTTGTTTGGAACGAAACCACCACTAGTGAGACTTAGAACTGCAACAGACTAGGCAGTCTTTCCCAGTCAGCCTTCTGACAGAGTATTCCCTAAGAAGTATTGTGGTTTAAGGATTTTGTCCGTTCTCTTTCTAGCATGAATTTAATTATTTACCAGACAGAAAACTCCCTGGCTGTAGCTGTGTGTGCAGTTGAACACAGGTGATATATAGGAAAAACTTCAGTACATGTACCCCCACTTATTGCCAGCTCCAGACACATGGCTAGGAAGTATCAAATCTGGGCATGTCTGATGCAGAAGAATATACTAGTACAGAGAGTGAGCATCTTTCCCTGCCAGAAATGCCCTCCCAAGGCCTTTGCTAAATTCTTCCACGACCAGGGCTGGCGCTTCCACTAGGCAGTCGCCTAGGGCAGCAGGATTTGGGGGGCAGCATTTTGCCGCCCTCGGCGGAAATTTGGCAGCAGGGGTCCTTCCGCTCTGGGTCTTTGGCGGAATTTTGATGGTGGGTCCTTCACTCGCTCCGGGACCCGCCGCCGAAATGCCCCGAAGACGTGGAGCAGAAGGACCCCTGCTGCCAAATGCTCAGAGGAGGAGCGCTGCTGCCTAGGGCGGCAAAAACCTTGGAGCCGTTCCTGTCCACGACCACACTCTCTAACATGTACCGAGGGTTTTTTGTCTAGCTGTGGGATGGAGAATCAGGTTGGGACTTTGTACAGTGAGTAACACTTACTCTCCAGACAAGAGTAAGCCCAGCCACTTGCTCACAGTGAAAGTCCCAGACCTGTGTCAGCACATTGGGCCTCATCCTGCATCATGCAATTCAGTAGGAGTTTTGACAATGACTTCAGTGGGTGCAGGACCAACCCCCAATGACAAGATGTGACAGCTTTCTTTTTTTTTAAATAGCAACACAATTTTATTTTAAATATTAGTGGCTTAAAATATTTTACAAGTAGGTGAGGTGATTAGAACACTACAAATTGCCATTCCCCTTTAAAAGGTGCTTGGAGTTAACCAGGCTGATGAATATTCTAATTAAAGTCAGAGGAGGTCAGGAGGGGGGAGGGGAAGAAACACCAAAGCATGTCAGAGGACTATTTGGGGAGTTACAAAATACAAATGTCAAAATCCTGTTTCATAAAGCAGTGTGTGATGAACACATCTTTGCTGAATCTCTGCTGCTCCCTTTTAATCTCTACCAAAGATGGTTTTGAATGAAGGAAAGTGTATAGCAGCACTTTTATTCAGAGGCTAAGTCTCTGCTTCATCCTTCTCTCTCACTGGTGTAAATCAGAAGTGCTAAAGAAAGTGGTTGTTATAGTGTATTTTTGTATTGTGGGGTTGCCTTAGTCATTGACAAAGACCCTAATATGCTAGGTACTGCACACACAGCAAAAAGATGGTTGAATTGCATTAGTGGACATCTGGTATGAAAAACAAATCAGGCTTTTTTCCCCCTCTTCCATCTTGAAATGTAGGATTTAAAGGCTAGCACAGTGCTGCAATGTTTGGGTTACAAACACTGCAGAAGAATGTTTACTTGTATTTAAAAATATTTTGTAACGTGAAAAAGAAATTATTCATAAAAACAATTCAGTTAGTCTTACATTTCTGAAAAACTGAAATATAGGAACAAATTTCTCCTGACGTTACTTTTAAATAGCTGTTGTAGAACCAAGTTCATGATTCCCCTTTTCTGTTGATATATCAATAGTTTACCTGCTGTACAGGGAGGGACCAGTCCAGCTCCCACAGGCTGGGCCAATAGATATATAATGTGATATTAGCTATTAAATAAATAATACATCATTATAACCAGTAAATTATAATATACCTTGGAATCAATGGACGTGAAGGAGGAGACACTGGAAAGGACAGGGTGACATGGACATGTCAGATCAAACAGGGCAGAGAGTGCAGGACAAAGTGCATCTTCAGATGTAGTATTAGAAGGGGAGTTCCAGGTTTCAAAGACTGCAAGGAGATAGGGTGACCATATACCCCATTTTGGCCAGGACAGTCACCTTTTTAAGCTCTGTCCTGGATCTCCTGATTTTTTTTTTTTTTTCAAAATTGCATTTGTCCCGTTTGCTCTTGCCAACTGCTGATCAGTTGGCAAAAGCAAAAGGAACGAATTCCCAGTTTTGCCAAAAGTGGGATGCACCCAGCTGGGTATGTGGAGGAACTTTCGGGGGGGCAGGGGATGCAAGGTGCTGGGTGGTGTGGGGCTCAGGCAATCAGCCCCGGGTGGTATCTAGTTTTTACTTTGGGGAAATATGGTCACCCAAGCTGAAGAGAGTATGAACTGTGGTGAGGGGTGGGGGGAGGAGGCTTTTTTGAGGGATCTACATATGTTGTCATGTATAATCTTTTTATTTTAATTTTTAACATAATTTTTCATGTGTAATTCTCTGGCTTCTACTAAAATATAAAACATTTTTAAAAATACAGTGGTCGGTGGTGTTTTTTTAAATGCGGATTTTGAGATGTCATCAGTACGTACCATATCATAATGAATTTACAAGAACTTCATTTGAAGATTACCATCCATCTCCCAGGCTGCCTGCAGTCACTGTGGTTTTTTGCAGTTAATTGGAATAAAAATCAGAGTTAATTAAGAGAAGAGTATAAGTGATGAATTTATTCTCCATTAAGGAAGCAGGGCTTTAGGAAAACAAGTAAGTAATAGGATTTCTGGGGGGAAATAAAACAGTCAATCTCCTATTATTTTTTTGCTGACACATACAGATATGTGACAACTATTCTCCCAATACATCCAGATGCATTAATGCATAATTTTCTGCTAGAAAGGTGTCACTGGCACATTTAGATTGACTGCTGCTACTAACTAACTCAGAAAGCCAAGTCTTCTGGGTAAGATAAGCTTATAAGTAGATGCATAAAATTCCAGCTTGTCTCTCCCTTTAAATTATACACAGGTTTTCAAGCAGAAAAGGCTTCTGTCACTTTCACATACAGTTTGCAGCTCAGGAAGCTACAGGGGCATCTGGAAATTGTTGAAAGAGATGAAACCCATTTTTGTCTCTTCATTCCCGGCCAGTGTTTGTAAAGGTCTGAGACTGACCAAAATATCAGGATGATTATCATTGATATCACCATATGCTGGAACCACAGACTATATTGCCACTGGTAGATGCAAAGATGACGTGTTGCTTTTTGGTGTTCAATTTAAAAAGCATATGTTAGCTGATGTGATTGCTGCTATATTCCTTTGCTTTGCTTTACTTTACTGAGCAGATAGGCTTAAAATTTTGATCATCAGTTTCAGGCACATATTTCTTCACAGCCCTCTCACTGCTTAGGTTTCTGAGTAGGAACAGCCTTACATTTCCTGCCCTCTCAGAATGACACACTGTGGGGAGCAACATCAGAAAAAAGTTACAACATGAAGCAATTACATTCTCCCACTTTCCCTGTGGTGGTTGCTGGGTATTTGGCATGTCTAGGTTCCCATGTGTTAATTGCTATAATTAGTTTTTTAATGTAATATTAAAGGCAACAAAGTTTAAAAGAACATTCAGGTTATGAAGTTAGGCAGGCAAAAGTTAGGAAATGCCAGAATTCAAATTGCCTGTAACACCTTAATTTGGCCTCTTTGCATTTGGCAAGACATATGATAGTCTCTAGTTACATGGTCACATGCTATTTTTTTCCAACAGGACCCCTGCCTCATTCAGGGAATGGGTTGCTAGTCAATATTTCTTTTCATCTTCCTCATCCAATGTGTGGGCCTAGGCCTAAGCTTTAACGCATGCTAGCCAAGCCCTGCACTGAATACAAAATTATTAAATTTCTTCCTGGGTGTTTCTATGGTGGTTTCATCATATCTTAGTGCTTTACGAACATTAATACACTTATCTTCACAACACCCCTGTGAGACTAGGTGGTATTGTTATCCCCCTTCTATAGATGGAAAGCTGAGGTATAGAGAGGTTAAGGCCAAAATTATTAGAATTGTGACAAAAAAGGAGTGATTAAGTCACAGCCCAGGTGGTGTCTGGGATTCAGGCAGAGCCAGTGGAGTGGGCAATGTCTATGCTATTATTTTTAATGTTGAATCTGAATAAAAAGATAGGTATAGTGGTTATCAGTGACCACTCCAGCTACGCAGAGGGCGCTCTTCGAAAAAGACTGTTTATGTGCACGCGAATGGCCCAGGAATCCTCCAGGGAGATCTCTAGGAAGCTCTCATGGAGGTATTCTGCAATTCTTTGCAGAAGGTTTCTGGGAAGGGCTGCCTTATTTCGTCCACCACGGTAGGACACTTTCCCGCACCACTCCAGTATTAACTCTTCTGGCATCATTGCGGCACACAGCATTGCAGCATCTGCTCCCTTTCTGCCTTTGTTACCCTCAGGAGAGTGATACTGCGTATGGTCTCCTAGGGGAAACAGAGGAAGTTTCAAATGCTAGCACTTAAACTGCAAGCAATTTGACAAGTAATCCATGCCGGTTTGGTGAATTCTGGGTCACACAACCATGCTTTCCTGAGTGTGCCCTGGTTGTGGTTGGAAGGGATCACCGCGTATTGCAACCAGCATTTAAAAAATGGGGGGGCGCTTCCTGTTTGTTTCCCTTCTCCCTCAACCTGGTGCCGCTTTTGTAACAATCAAACATTTTGTGGGGCTTTACACTGGTGCTTGTCCAGGTTGCTAGAGGAAAGGGGGCTTTTCTGAGGTTGGAACCACTGATCCCAAGGATGTCTTCACAAAAGCTGCAGCACATGATCTCTAGCCCATGTCTCAGGGCCTTACTCACTGTGGCTGGAGCAGCAAACCGACTCTTGCTGTTGCCAGCGGTTGTGATTATGTTGTTGTGGCTTGCAGGGAAGTGCATTGAGGGTGTTTCTTTAATAAAAAGAATTAACCTTGCAGCAGAAACAATGTATGCACCGTCAGTGCTACCCTCGTGCTTTGTATTCTTTGCAGCTGAAACCTTGTCCATTGGCGCATCCTCCACCCCGGGACAGAGACTTTCCCAGATTAGAAGGTGGAAATAGAAGACTCGGGAAGACATGTTACGTGAGTTAATGTGCGCCTCTGAGAGTGACAAGACGGAGCTCAGCGCATGGAGGATTGCACTGTCCGACAGCTTGCACAAGGACTGCGAGGCCAGAAGAGCATGCAGGGAACACGAGTGTGACACACAGGATGAGATGGTGCGGAGTATGAGGGAGCAAACAGACATGTTGAGGCATCTGGTTGAGGCTCGAGAAAGGCAGCTGGATGCTACAGTCCCACTGCAGCCTGTGCTGAACCTGCTGCCATCGTCACCAAATTCCACATTCTCCTCTCCCAGTCGTCCTAGAATGCGGGGGAGGGGAGTCCGGTATCCCTTGCAATCAACTCCAGGGGAGGGTACAAGGACTAGATGGTGCCCATTCCCACCCCTTTGATTGTTATTGCAGTGCAGTTGTAAGCAAGCTGTCCTTGTTTCTCTCCCCCCGCCCCCCTACACACAGCCCTTCTGCCCCAGGTTATCTTACTTTTCTTTGCTGTCTCTGTGTGTTTGTGAGCATAATAAAACTTAATGAATTGAGGAGAAAAGGCTCTTTATTCATTCAGCGCACTGGTTACTGGGGGTGGAGTTTACAGGGGAGTACATGCAATGAAGGGGACAGCTTGGTAAGGAACAATACACATAAGTGTAACATTACTGTCAGTCATTGCTGAAACTAGTTTTCAAAGCCTCATGGAGACACAAAGCCTCTCAGGGTGCTCTTCTTATTGCCCTAGTGTCTTGCTGCTCAAAACTGGCTGCCAGGTGATCTGCATCAACCCCCCCCCCCCCACACACACACACACACACACCACTTCCCCAAAACTTTTCTCCCTTTGTTTCACAGATATTATGGAGCACACAGCAACAACAATAGGGATATTGCTTTCACTGAGGTCTAACCTAGTAAGCAAACAACACCAGTGGCCTTTTTAAATGTCCAAAGGCACATTCCCCCACCATTCTGCACTTACTCAGCCTATGGCTGAACCAGTCCTTACTACTGCCCAGGCTGCCTGTGTATGGCTTCATGAGCCATGGGAGCAAGGGGTAGGCTGGGTCTCCCAGGATCAGGATTGGCATTTCAACATCCCCAATGGTTATTTTGCAGTCAGGAAAGAAAGTCCCTGCTTGCAGCTTTCTGAATAGACTGAAGTTCCAAAAGATGTGCGCGTCATGCACCTTTCCCAACCACCCCACGTTGATGTCGGTGAAACGGCCCCTGTGAGTCACCAGTGCTTGCAACACCATTGAGATGTACCCCTTTCAGCTTATGTACCTTTGGCAAGGTGGGCTGGTGCCAAGATAGGGATATATGTTCCGTCTATAGCCCCACCACAGTTAGGGAATCCCATCGCGGCACAAACCATCCACTATGTCCTGCACATTTCCCAGAGTCACTACCCTTCTTAGCAGAAGTCTCTTGATTGCCCTGACAATTTGGGTCACAACAGACCCCACAGTAGATTTACCCACTTCGAATTGATTCCCCACTGACGAATAGCAGTTTGGCGTTGCAAGCTTCCACAGAGCTATCACCACTCGCTTCTCAACTGTCAGAGCAGCTCTCATTTTTCTATTGCTGTGCTTCAGGGCTGGGGAAACCTCTTCGCACAGTTCCATGAAAGTGACCTTACGCATTCGAAAGTTCTGCAGTCACTGCTCATCATCCCATAGCTGCATAACTATGCCGTCCCACCAGTCAGTGCTTGTTTCCCATTCCCAGAAACGGTGCTCCACCACGTCAAGGTGATGCGCAACTGTCACCAGCATCTGCAAATTGCTCCGGTCCATGGCTTCCTGCAGGGCTGCTTGCGTGGCATCAAATTGTTCCGTGCGGCAGCTCCTTCTTCGGCTGAGTAAATTCTGCAGGATAAGGCCCAAGGTGTTTGTAATGCTCACAACAACAGTGTACAGCTGAGCGGGGTCCATGTTTGCCGAGCTATGGTGTCTACCCAGGTAACCCAGGCTTAGGAAAAAAGGCATGAAAAAAGGCTTGATTTCTTTGCTGTTCATTTCAGGGAGGGATGGAGGGAGGGAGGTAAGTGCATCATGAGAGGCTAATGCCATGTTTCTATAATCACCTGCGCAAATGTTTTGGTCCCATGAGGCATTGCAAGCCCAACCCAACATTCCACTTGGCTCCATGCACTGTGGGATAGCTACTCACAGTGCACCGTTCTGTGCGTTGATGCAAGCCCTGCTAGTGAGGATGCACTCTGCTGACACAATGAGCATAATGGGGACATGCAGGATCCACTTGCTTAAATCAGAGGCTCAATGTCAACTTACATAAAATCGACCTAACTTTGTAGTGTAGACATGCCCTCAATCTCAGAAATGGCTGAATCATTTTAGTTGAAACTTGTATATCAGCCAGAGAAACACATACATTAAATTTTGACAAAGTTATAAACTAAATAGTGTCTTTTAATAGGAAGTGTCAGGCAAAGTTAACTATACAAGGTGTTTCCAGCTCTACCTTGATATTTTGATGCAAGTCTATAACATTGTCAAATGTCTATTTAAAATGCTTTTTAAAATGCAACCTTCTCTGTGTGTGTGTGTGTGTACTCACACTACTTCTATAACTTAATCCATCAGTCTCTCTCTTCCACCCATCTCTACACCCTAACGTAAGATGAAGAACCCCAATAGCCAAGGACCATACCAAATGAGAGGCAAAGTATCATTTCTACCAGGCTGCTGTGCTGTCTCTGGGCCCTATTAGAGGACTCAATTTTTTGCAGTCTCTGACATGTAAGAAGCTGAAAAAATGTGACTCCTCTGACTGCTGGAAGGGAGAAGGAACACTCTATTTCCATTTACCCCACCTTCCATGCTGGAGCCTTCAACCTCTTGAAGGGGTGAGGTCTCTGACAATCTAGCTCTCCCCCATCCTAGTTCTGGGTCTTCCTCTGGCGTAGATAGCTCCAAGGTCTGCTGCTGCTGCTCAGAGCTTTCCCAAGCTTAAACAGAGTGGCACAGGCCTGATTCTTGTCAGCTTCACAGCTACCCAGAGGGATCCCAATATTTGTAATGAAAAATGTCAAGAATCTAGTCAGCTTTCACACTGGGAAAGTTCTGAACAGCAGCAAAAGCACTGAGAGCTGTTTGCCCTAGGCTCAAGAAAGACATCTCTGCATCAGTAACTCTTGGCTTCCATTTGGTAGTATTTTCTTCCAAATTATAAGGGCTAATCTATTTTTTAATAAAGCTTAGATTCTTCAGAATGTAATGGCACTTGCCTAGAAATGTCTCTTACATGTCATAGGGAAATTCATTTTTCTAAGCCCCACATATTTAGCATGTGTCATTTTCCACATAGCAGGTGGCTGATTCCGCAATAACTTGAGCTTTCTCTGGCCTTTTTGTGACCAGCAAAGCATTCAGTAGCTCTGGTTACAGTTGTAACCCATGTAATCAATTGTAGTAATAATGATCATTAATAATCCAGTATTAAAATAGCACTTGTGATCATCACAATCATCACATGAATGAAATGAGATCCCTCCTGTGAGGCAAATAAGAATTGTCATGCCTATTTTATGGGTGGGGGAAATGAGACACAAAGAGGTTAAATGATTTGCCTAGGGTCATGTGGCAGAACCTGCAATAAAATGCAGGAATTCTGGCTCCCAGTTGCCTGTAAATACATGAAAAGTGGTATTCATGTTTGAAATATCTCAACTAGATAGATATGAACTTAAAAATATTCCATCTAGCCTATTTCTGTGATTTAGTCCTTCCTTTGTTGATTCCTTCATGCTTGCCCAATTTCTGTGGGCATAGCCAAGGGTGGCTTTCCAATGTTCATCCATTTAAAAACTGCAAAGAATTGAAATTAATGAATTAATATCTATAGCAGCCCATGCTGAAGTGTGGGTCCCTGGAAAATGGATGAATTTTCTCTCCTGCATTCTGTGTGTGTGTGTGTGTGTGTGTGTGTGTGTGTATGTGTGTGTGGTTAAAAAAATTTTAAAAATTAGCATATACTGGACATAGCAAAGCAAGTCTGCTTCATCTGAAGTAGGTTGTATATACCTGAGACAGCAGCATCTCTGTACTTCACCTAAAAAAATACCATTTTACTGCAACACCATTAATTGATTCATTTTATTGCATTGCTGATAAAGGTACAAGCTGATATTCTTATCTTCTCTACTTTTCTGATATTGCACTATATTTATTAATGAATTGTCACATGTTCCTGCCTTATCTTTTTGCTAAAGCAAGTGCCACTACAATATCTTTGCGTTTGGGCTTAGTAGTGACACACAGTAACTGCATGTTTAGTAGAATTCTGGCTTTTTCTGCTTAAATCCCCATGTTAAACCCCTTTATTGAAAACCATTGCTTCCAGGGGAAACAGCTCATAGCAGAACTAAGAGTGATTAAAAAAGAGTTGTCCTACTTTCTTAGCATCCCATCCAATCTTTACCAGCTATAACAAACTCTCAGAGCCTGAAGAATCAAGCGGGGTAAGAGGGGGAAGAGAGAAAAGAAGCAAAGAAGAGAAGTAGCAATGGGAGCAATCTTCCCATTCCAACATGTGAGAACAGACTGATGATCACTTCCAACATCCTCCAAAATATTCCATGTGCACCTCATGGACATGCTGCTGCTGACTGTGTGCCATATGAGCTTTATGTACAAGTCACAGTGCCAACATTAAAGACAACTAAATCACTTTTAGCAATAAAATCCTCTTGCAACTTTCCTTCCTAATCAATCGATTCTGTTCCCCAAACCTCAGTTGGCACTGAAATCTCCACAGATCATTGTGGGACTATAGTTACCAGAGCCCCGTTAGCCAGAGATTTCCGTTGGAAATGCTCCAGTACCACAAGGTGATGATCTTTGCTTCTCGCAGGAACCTTGCTAAATTTGACCTTGTGCAGTCATCTGCAGTACACATAATTGGACCTGTAAGATCTATTCCAACAGCAAGTTGTGAACAGGAGTCTGATGTTCAACTTCTTGAAGCATAAAAAACAGATAATTTAGTATGGAAATAATCTTCATCCCCTATCTGAATGTCCTCACTGTTCAGAAATTGGAAAACCAAACCAGGGCTGAAACGATCACTTTGTTTTAAAAGGAGTGTAAAAAAATTACTGAAGAAACTGAAGGCTTTGATAATTTTAGGAGGGTAGAGTGAGTGAAGAAGCTTGTATACACAGTAATGCCTCCACATTAACCTATTTACTTTAGTGAATCTCTCTCCCTTTGGGAACCTTGCTCGAAGGAGCATACAGACTTGGCCACACTAAGGCCTGGTCTACACTAGGAGGTTATGTTGAATTTAGCAGCGTTAAATCGACTTAACCCTGCACCCGTCCACACAACGAAGCTATTTAGTTCGACATAGAGGTCTCTTAAATTCGACATGGCCATGTCAAATTAGGGTAGGTGTGGATGGAAATCGACGCTAATAGCTCCGGGAGCTATCCCACAGTGCACCACTCTGTTGACGCTCTGGACAGCAGTCCGAGCTCGGATGCTCTGACCAGCCACGCAGGAAAAGCCCTGGGAAAATTTGAATTCCTTTTCCTGTCTGGGCAGTTTGAATCTCATTTCCTGTTTGGACATCATGGCAAGCTCAGCAGCACTGGCAATGATGCAGAGTTCTCCAGCAGAGATGGCTATGCAATCCCAGAATAGAAAGAGGGCCCCAACATGGACTGATCGGGAAGTTTTGGATCTGATCGCTGTGTGGGGGGATGAGTCCGTGCTTTCGGAGCTGCGATTGAAAAGACGGAATGCAAAGATCTATGAGAAGATCTCAAAAGCCATGACGGAGAGAGGATACAGCCGGGATGCAACGCAGTGCCGCGTGAAAATCAAGGAGTTGAGACAAGCGTACCAAAAGACCAAAGAGTCAAACGTACGCTCCGGATCCCAGCCCCAGACATGCCGTTTCTACGAGGCACTGCATTCCATTCTAGGTGCGGCCGCCACCACTACCCCACCACTGACCGTGGACTCTGAGGATGGGATATTGTCGACGGCCGCTTCCTCGGAGATGTTAGCGGACAGGAAAGATGAGGAAGGTGAGGAGGAGGACGAGGCAGTCGACAGTGCTTACAACGCTGATTTCCCAGACAGCCAGGATCTCTTCATCACCCTCACAGAAATCCCCTACCAACCGTCCCCAGGCATTAACCCGGACCCTGAATCAGGGGAAGGATCAGTCGGTAAGTGTTTTAAACATGTAAACATTTATTTTGAACAGAACAGGAATATTAACAATGGGTTTTTCATGATTTGTTTGCCCTAGGCACTTAACGTTTTAGTCCTTGGCAGTGCAACTACTGCAAAAGAATCTAACAATGTCCGGTTTATCATGATTAGTTTGCCCTAGGCGCTCTACTTTTTAGTCCTTGCCAGTGCATCTACTGGAAAAGAAGCTCTATATGTCCAGGGATAGAGCTGAAATCCTCATGGGACATCTCCACGAAGCTCTCCTGGAGGTAATTGGAAAGCCTTTGCATGAGGTTCCTGGGGAGAGCGGCCTTATTGTGTCCTCCGTAGTAGGAAACTTTTACTCGCCAGGCTATCATCAAGTATTCTGGGATCATTGCCTTGCAGAGCATGGTGGCATACGGCCCTGGTTTTTGCTGGCTTTCACGCAGCATGCGTTCTTTCTCGGTCTCAGAAATTCTCAGCAGAGTGATGTCGCTCATGGTGACCTGCTTAGAATTAGGGGAATGTTACTATTGGGACTGCTTGCCTGTTCCTTTACAGAACTGTCACCATCAGTTTACAGCCACGTGGTGGAGGCGGTAGAGGGGCAGCATACAGGGATCTTTCCCAGGGACAGCCGCGAGGGGTTGGAACAGGGGCAGAGTTCATGCTTGCCGGATTGCCGGCAGCAGAAACTGGCCAACGTTAGGAGCATTGCTTTGAACGTGAAAGGAGGGCACTGCTATAATTTAAGTTTTAAGCAGCCAAAAGTCTACGGCTTACCATGTCAGCCTGCTACCCGAATTCCGCTGTCCTGCCCTGCTTGTCTGATCTCCACTGCAAGACCCCAGGCACTGAATACGAAGGCCGAAAATTCGACCTTGTCCTGAGTGCGCATGTGATAGGTGCTGTACATGGTCTTGTTCACAGAGAAAGACTATGTTCGTTGTTCACAAAAAATTATCTTTGTGAGGAATTCACTCCCTTTTTCCCATCCCACAGCTGCAACTGTCTCCGACCTACCCTGGCATCCCCCTCGCAGAGACTGGCGCAGATTAGGCGGAGAAAGAAAAGGACACGGGACGACATGTTCTCAGAACTTATGGGCTGCTCCCGAGCTGATGCGGCCCAGCAGACCCAGTGGAGGGAGAACATGTCGCAATACCAGCGAGCACACAGCAAACAGGAGGAGAGGTGGCGGCAGGAAGACCAGCAGGCGACTCAAATGCTGCTTGGACTAATGAGGGAGCAAACGGACACGCTCCAGCGCCTTGTGGATGTTCTGCAGGACTGGAGGCAGGAGGACAGAGCCCCGCTGCAGTCTATCTCTAACCGCCCTCCCCCGCCACAAACTCCCATATCCCCCTCACCCAAAGTCCCAAGAAGGAGGGGTGGCAGGGGCCGTGAAAACTGTCACTCCACCCCTGCAGACTGCTCAAGTACCAGAAGGCTCTCATTCCCCAAAATTTGATAAGTCCTTTCCTTCCCGCCTCACCCAAGCCCCCGTCCCAGTTTCATCCCCTAACTGTGTCCTTTCCTTCCCGCCTCACCCAAGCCCCCGTCCCAGTTTCATCCCCTAACTGTGTAGTTGCTAATAAAAGATATGTTTCTGTTAATTACTGTTTCCATCATGTTCTTTTAGGGGAGAGTGTATTTGAAGGGGGAGAAGGGGGTTGGTAATTGGAGAGGACAGTCACCTTTACCAGGGTACAGACACAGGGGCAGGTTCAGCAGAAGGTCACACACACATTGCAGTCACTAGGCACCCTGGTCAGTCTGGGAGGTGGTTTTCATGTTCTCTGTGGGGGGGCTATGTGACTTTGTGGCGGGGGAGGGCGTTTAGAGATCTTATGCAGCGGTCCTTATCCTGGATCACAGAGCCACGCAGCAGGGGATCTGTAACCGTCCTCCCCCGCCACAAAGTCACATAGCCCCCACACACAGAGTCCCGAAAAGGAGGGGTGGCAGGCTCCGTTGAAACAACCAGTCCACCACTGCGGACCACTCTAGGAGCAGGAGCCTGTCATTCCTCCAGTTTAGAAGCATTCTTTCCATCACTACGCCCGCTCCCCACCACAGTCTGCGTCCCAGTTTCAACACTTTACCGCGAAATCCATAATAAAGAAAACGGTGTTCATTAACAAAGTTCCATTTATTTTATTTTTAAACGTGTATTGGAAGGGGGGGAACGGGGTGAACGGGGTATGTAGCTGGAGAAGATAGTCAACAGTAAGTGGGTAAAGAAACGGGGGCAGGTTCAGCTTCTCTTTAAACAAACTTAATAGTCACAGGTTACCCTGCTCACTGAGGAACCTAGCTTTCAAAGCCTCCCGGATGCACAGCACGTCCCGCTGGGCTCTTCTAATCGCACGGCTGTCTGGCTGGGCATAATCAGCAGCCAGGATATTCGCCTCAACCTCCCACCCCACCATAAAGGTCTCTCCTTTGCTCTCACAGAGATTGTGGAGCACACAGCAAGCTGCAATAACAATGGGGATATTGGTTTCACTGAGATCAGAGCAAGTCAGTAAGCTTCTCCATCTCCCCTTGAGACGTCCAAAAGCACACTCCACCACCATTCTGCACTTGCTCAGACGGTAGTTGAAGAGTTCTTTTTCAGTGTCCAGGGCGCCTGTATAGGGCTTCATGAGCCAGGGCATTAGCGGGTAGGCTGGGTCCCCGAGGATCACTATAGGCATCTCCACATCCCCAACAGTTATTCCTGCAGCCGTCTAAACAGACCAGAGTTCCTGAAAACACAAGCGTCATGAACCTTGCCCGGTCATCCGACGTTGATGTTGGTAAAACGTCTCCTATGGTCCACCAGTGCTTGCAGCACCATTGAAAAGTAGCCCTTTCGGTTAATGTACTGGCTGGCCTGGTGGTCTGATCCCAGGATACGGATGAGAGTTCCATCTATAGCCCCACCGCAGTTTGGGAATCCCATCGCGGCAAAGCCATCTATGATGACCAGGACATTTCCAAGGGTCACTACCTTTGACAGCGGTAGCTCAACGATTGCGTTGGCTACTTGCATCACAGCAACCCCCACAGTAGATTTGCCGACGCCAAAGTGATTCGCGACTGACGTCTGGCTGTCTGGCGTTGCAAGCGTCCAGCGGGCTATGGCTACTCACTTCTGGACAGTCAGGGCTGCTCACATCCGGGTGTCCTTGCGCTTCAGGGCAGGGGACAGCAACTCACAAAGTTCAAGGAAAGTTCCTTTACGCATATGAAAGTTTCGCAGCCACTGTGATTCATCCCAGACCTGCAGCACTATGCGGTCCCACCAGTCCGTGCTTGTTTCCCGGGCCCAGAATCGCCGTTCCACAGCATCAACATGACCCATTACCACCATGATGTTCACGGCGCGGGGTCCCGTGCTTTGTGAGAGGTCTGTGCCACTCTCAGACTTCATGTCCTCACCGCGCTGCCGTAGCCTCCTCGCCCGATTTCTCAGCATCTGCCTCTGGAAAAGGTGGATGATAAGGTGCGATGTGTTGACAACGGCCATAACTGCAGCGATGGTCGCAGCGGGCTCCATGCTTGCAGTGCTGTGGCGTCCGCGCTGTCACTCACCAGAAAAGTGCGTGAACTGATTGCCCGCCGGCGCTTTCAGGGAGGGAGGGCAGGAGTGACAGTTGGATTTCGACAGTTACCCAAAACCACCCTCGACACATTTTTTTCCCCAGCAGGCATTGGGGGCTCGACCTAGAATTCCAATGGGCAGCGGGGACTGCAGGAACTGTGGGATAGCTGCCCACAGTGCACCGCTTCCAATGTCGACACTTGCCCCGTTAGTGTGGACTCACAAAGTCAAATTACTGTCCTTAGTGTGGATACACACATTCGACTTTGTAATATCAATTTCACATATTCGATTTAAGTACAATCGAACTACTCTCGTAGTTTAGACATACCCTAAGGAAAATTACAGAAAAGACCATGCAACAGTATCCATCACAAAGCAAATACATAAATGTTTGCACTAATGGTTTGACAAATCCTTCAAGAATGGTAGTTGTGGTGTGTTGTGATGATGAGACCTACAAAATGTATCCCTAACCTAAGCTCAATTGTAAGAAATATGTGAAAGTTCATAAAATGTTTCAATAACCATGAAAATATGTCAAGTTGACAGTGAAAGAGTTTATAAACACCTTTAATTCTTTAGGCCTTTAAGATCAATATCCATGTAGTTGGCTGAATGGCCATCCTGGGCTCAGCCATAGTCTCTTTGAGTCTCTTGTGCCTGGGTCTCCTATGGGAGACCCCACTCCTGGGTAATCTCTCTGTTCCTGGCAGGAGTTCATCTCACTCCCAGGGTCCTTTCCAGGTCCAACTACATCTAGTCCCTGGCGGTGCTCCTCAGAGCACACCACCTCCAGATCCCCTCAACCATATCATGCTTGTAGTGTCAGTCTATGCCCACACAAGGGAAGGAGGAAAGGAAAGGCTGGCCACTGCCTCAGGCTGGGCTCCCCTTCCTCCTGGAGATCCCTAGCAGCTTCTCCCCCTGGACAAGCTTCCCCACTCTGTGGCAAGTTTCACTTTTTTAAGCTCCCCTTCTCCAGGTGCAGCATGTTTTGTAGCTGTGCCTAACTGGTGCTGCCTGAGCACAGGAATGCTCATTAGCCTTTCTATCAGTGGGATGGGGCAGGGACGAGGGGGTGTCCCCTCACAATCCATACAGCAGGTGGCTTCAGACAGTGGCCAAATAGACAATGTACAAGAAAGAGCACTGGTTTGGAATGTATCCGCTCAAATGTTATGGCTGAAATGAATAGCTTCTCATTGGAGTGCAAGAAATACGCACAGCTGAAATAGAGGTGACAATTGTGATGTTTGTTGACCCACAGGTGGCAATCTTCATGTGACCCTGAGAGCCCATCAATGCCAACTGGCAAAGGGTTCATTGTCATGTAACAAACTTCTATCAGGTCTGACAAACTCACTACATCTAACACATTGCCATCATACTCTTTATTTATAAAAATGTCGTGTGAGGTATCGAAGGAAAGCTTATATCATACTGGTGGTCATAAGCATTGTGAGGTGTTAGTCAAGAAGTTGTATGTATGTACTAAAAGTATGCTTAAACCTTGTAGTCAGGCAGGGTAAATAAACAGGGTTCTCCCACACAAATGAACATTGATTTACCTGGTTGCCTAGATCTCTGATATAAGTTAAACAGGTTACGCCAAATACAATGGGAGTTCATTTGCATCTGCGTTAACATGAAGAACAAGGTAACAGGAGGGTGAGAAAGCAGCATGGCGTCAGCACACCAAAGCACAAGCAGCGGGGAAGAAGGATCTTATCTGGGGAACACTTCAAAAGGATACATTTCAAAGGTCTGCTGAACTTGAAGGAGGAGGAAAAAGAACCCCTTGGTTATCCATCTCTGAGGGAGCAAAAAGGGCAGTGCTTTTTGCATCCATGAAAGCTAGATTCTGGCCCTGGGGGCTGGTGATGCTGAGATGTTGCTTTAGGTGAGAAACTTACCTTGGACAAAGATTTTAGCCTGTTATAAGTTAAGAGGAGTCTCTAAGAGTGTGTTACACTTCTGGTTTATTTGTAACCATCGTTGTTTCCATTATTCTTACTCATTTGAATCTGAATCTCTGCTCTTTATTCTCTCTTTACTATCAAGTCATCTCAGTGCTGTGATATTAAGTAGCGTGTGCCTTCTCAGTTGAACCAAGTATACAGTGTGTCTTTGAAGGCAGCAAAATTGGTAATTATTGTGAGTGTGTCCAGTGACAAGGGCTGGACACCATAGGAGGATGCTTCTGGGAAGTTTAGGAAGTGGGGTTCAACAAATGTTGAGCTGCAAGGCAAAACAAGGGCTGGCAGAGTCCTGAGAAGTTTGTCTGGGGTGGCTAATAGACTGGGATGAAGGGGAGCTGTCATCCAGTTTAGCACCAGCAAGTATCTACCTAAGGTAGGGGGAGTAACACCGTGACCTAGAGTTCTGGATGCTCTGAGCGAGTATTACACATTGGTTCCTTTTGAAGAACCCAGATCAAGTCCTTATAAAGGACCCCGTAAGAGCTGAATCCATTCTTGAACTTCCTGCCCTGACTATCATGAAGAAGACAACAACAATCAAGTGCTGGAGCAGGAGACACCAAGCAAGGAGGGACTGAAGGGGAAGAGGCAGTATTGAATAAAGATAACAGAAAAAAACTAATTTGCTAGCACATCAATGAGCATAAA
This sequence comes from Trachemys scripta elegans, assembly GCF_013100865.1. NCBI lineage: Eukaryota > Metazoa > Chordata > Testudines > Emydidae > Trachemys > Trachemys scripta. The sequence continues at coordinate 246,665,481 of NC_048298.1, read as the reverse complement.
ACTGGTCCTTCTAATATATCTGACCTGTCCTGATTTTCTTCAGGAATTTGTGCTAGCCCATGTTCTTTAAGGCTTATGTGATTCTACTTGATGATATGTTACCACTGTTATTCAGATATTAACTCCTTTATTTATCCTATTGATATGCCTTTTGGTCTCTTTTTGTCAATGTCCTGTGTGATGGTGCATGCATGCCACGCACTGGTACTGCAGTGGTTAACTCCTCTCTTTGGGCTGAGGAGGCCATACCCCCTCAACCTTGCTTGGCATGCTCCAGCTGGAGCTCAAGTATAAAAGGGAGCAACCCAGCAGCTCAGGGCTGACCCCTGGAAAGGAAGGTGTCCTGCAGGCTCCTGCGGAAGGACCGCTGGCACTTCAGGACGCAGAGGCCAGCCAGATGGTGATGACCCACGAACCCCAGAGTCTGGGTGCCCCAGAAGTAGGTGTGACCGTGGGAAACCTGAGACGGCACACCCTGGAGAAACAAGTAGGAAGTGACCCAGGGAAACTTTGTGGGGAATCGGTTATTGAACCAGAGACTAGCTCAGTGTGTTTCACAAGGATCCCCACTGAGTTGGTGGCGGGCAACCCCACCACTGACAGGGCCCTGGTTTGGGACCTGGGAGGGAGGGATGGAGGGACCGGATCCCCCCATCCTGGTTCTCACCCATCCTGGCTGCTACCCACTCAGGGGGCAGGCCATCTCACCAATCCTATTGACTCAGGCCACTAGGCCACACAGCCCTGACAGAACGAGCAGCTTTATTGACTCTGGCCGCTAGACCGCACAGGCCTGACAGAATGGGCAGCTTCATTGACTCCGGCCCATAGGCCACCAAGCCCTGAATGCAAGGGCAGCATTGACTCTGGCTGTTAGGCCACCGAGTCCCGAGAGAGAGTGCGGGTATATTAACTCCGGCTATATTGATATGGGCTGTTGGGCCACCCCGCCCTGATAGGAGGGACGGCTATATTGACTCGGCCATAAGGCCACCCCACCTCAGCAGAAGGGCATCCATATAGACTCTGGCCATTAGGCCATGCAGTCCCACACCTGAGGGCAGGCATATTGACTTTGGGCCACACTACCCTGAGACCCAGAGCGGTTGTGCAGACTTGGCCGTGGGGCTGTAACAACGCACACACCCCGCGACAGCCTGTCATGATGGATTTCCAGCTAATTAGAATAGGTGGCATTCCATTGCCTCTATTCAGTTTCTGTGGTATCCCATGTGCTAGATATGGTCAGAAGCATTCAAGTGATTATTCAAAGACATAGCTTTTGATCATTGGCTTTTGGGAATTATGGCCTCTTTGGGAAACATCTTTGATGACAGTTATGTTGCTCCTGTGGTACTAATCAGGAACAAATTAGCAATAACACATTTTATTTATATGATACTTAACTGCTCAAGCAAAATACAAGCAAAACATAAAATCTTATGAATATCATATAAATCAGGATGGGAAATCCTCTTTTGTACAATTTCAGACACTTGGCAAGATTGTGGCTCAGCCTTTGCTAACCCAGTCTGATGTGTAGACAATAATCAACGTTCTAGTCACTGCTAAACTACATTATTGCAATGCATTACATTGTAGTCTCTTAGAAAGATCTCTGTACAAGTCTCAATGCAGAATTCCACAGGTTAGTATTTTCTCACTCATGTTAAGTTTCTCAGCCCATTAGTCCTGTTTTAGAGACACTAGGAATTTCACCCACCCATGACAGAGGTTGTATATTGAATCTTGTATCATTTATAAATGTGCTGTGCTGATTTTTAAAACCATGTTCTATATTAGCCTAGTGTAACCTGCTAACTTTTTGTCCAAATACTTGCCTAATAGTTACCTTGGAACTAGCTGTGTTGTTTATTTTTTAAACTAGATTGAATTATACGGTAACATTTGTTGGAATCTGTAGGTTTTGCTGTGGTACTATGTTCCTCCCATCTGGAACTGGTTGCCCACTGAGATTTGTATTGTTAATTCCATTTGTGCTTATAAATCTAGACCTCAATTTTATTTGTTGTCCTTGGCTTTTGCTGAATTAACTAAATTTGTGGTTTTGTATTCTTTATGTGTAATTTTTCTTGAGACACTATGAAAATCACTACGTAAGCACAACTTCTCACATGGTATTATTAAGTATTCTCTTTTAAGATGTAAGAGTTCAAGAACTGTATAATTCATTTAGTTATAAATATTTTTGGTTAAAAATTGATGTGTCCTGAAAGAAAGAGCTTATGTAGTTCACCAGTTCCCAACGAATTTAAGGCAAACACAAACAGAATGGGGCAGGTTTTTTTTTTTTTCAAAAGATGCATATTCAAATCCATTTTTTTTAACTAAATCAAAAATTGTTTCTACTTATAACAATATTGTTTCAGAGCTACTACATTTCATTTCCTATCCCTGAATTCCTAACAAGGACAACTTTTCACCAAATTAAAGAACAGGTTCGGCATAATCATTCCAATCAGAGCTGTGCTGTTATGTACTCTCTCTCTGCAGCTCACCTCAGAGTTAAAGAGTGAGTGACTTTATTAATCAACCATTAGAAAATGTTGTGGTTGACTATCTAAAATGTATTTTAGCTAATTTTCAACATCTACAACTGCATTTTGCATTTAATAGTTTTTTATTGCGACTGTTTTATTTTACGGAGAAAAATATATATTTTTGTCCACACTACAATCTTATGTAAGTTACCTTTATGAACTGTACCGAGCACTTATTTTTACATGGCCAAGGCCAAATTTTGCCCTTAGATACACACTTCCATTGACTTTGTTAGGAGAGCCAGATGCATATAGAATTTGACCTAATTTCAACGTGCTTTAGGCTACACTCACTCAAAAGATGCACTTTAACAAAACCTTTTACATTGTCTTCCTTAATAAACATTAGATAGGAGTCCAAACACTACTGAAACTTAGAGATGTCTGAAATCTAAACCTGGATCTGAACTTCACAAAATGGAAACTATCTATGAAAAGTCTCTCAATTTGGGGCCATTTGAAATTGGGATCCAGATGAATACATACAAAGGAAATAAATATACAGTATAGGTTTAAAATTACTGCACGTTTTATTATCAATTATATTAAATTATATTAAGAAAATAAATACAAGTAATAATTATTATTTTAGTATCAACTATAATGAAATATTATGCAACTAAATCTCTTACTGCAAACAATTATATTTATTATATTAGAAACCATGGGCCAGATCCTCAGATGGTGTAAATTGATATCACTCTCCTGAAGTCTCTCAGACTACTCACGTACTTAAAGTTAAGCATGTGTTTCCTGTTTTACTGGATTAAGGACTTTGGCAGAAGCACTGAGCAAATCTGCTAATCCCACACTCCCAAATCACCTCTCAGGTGCCAAAAGCCCCAGCTGTCCCTACCCAGCTGCCAAAACAATCAGCTTCCCCTTACAACTTCCAGAATGTTGTCTGTAAAAGCAGCAAAGAGTCCTGTGGCACCTTATAGACTAACAGACGTATTGGAGCATGAGCTTTCGTGGGTGAATACCCACTTGTCTATAGAAAACTCTGCAGCCTATTTGACAACTGAAAATGTTGGACATCATAAAATAACTTGAATGGAATATCAAAATAAATAACACAGATGCTATGATACTGCTTGTATTTATTTTCTTATTTAATTCATTATAATCTGCTATTTATTAATGTATGTCAAGCTGCCCAGGAATTTCTAGTCTCACAAGAGTGCTGCAGGATCATTTCACAGAATTTTGGTCCAGCCTTCCTCAGCATATACTTGGTCTTAGTGAATGCCGTGCTCTGTAAACATTTCCCAGTAACACTATTCTGACACACCCTCACTTTTGGGTCTGTGTCCTGGCACTCAGAATTCCTCTAGCTCAAAGATCTAAGACTTTGGTTCCCGCAGAAGGTGTTCCATGTCAATCCTGCACAGGAATGTAAGTGGCCCAATTTGTGCTCCAACCACCAGTTCATTTCTTATCAAATTCAGTTAAGTCCTCCTGGTTCTATCTGACCAGCTTTTCTGAAATACGGATATAAGATAGCATCCTTCCCTCCCCCTCCCCACCCCCCCGGTCACTCTCATTCCATCAGGCTCTCTTCTGACTTCTCTGCTGCTCTGACCTTCCTTCTCTGTCTGTTCTCCACTCTGTCATTTCTACAGTCAGCACTCTACTGGCATTTCCCAGCGATCTAGCCTCAGTTCCTTTATTTATTTTCTTTATATTCCTGCCCCCTGTGTGACTTCACTTACTCCCATAGTCTCTGTTAACAGCCGCATACTGATGGCTCTTAAAAACCTACATATTTCAGGGACCACCAGTCATAACCTTGGTCTACAGCACTATTAGGTGCTAGTAAGTGCCAACATGCCACCCACTGAGGGGCTAATGGTTACTAGGGCAGAAGCTGTACCCTGACAGAGGACTCCAGTCGTAAAACTTGATTGGCAGAATGCTGGAGGGTCCTGATTGGTCCACAACTTCTATATAAACACAGTACAGGAAGAGGAATTTGCCCATTCAATTGGGATCCAAAGAAAACAATGTAAGAAGATTTTATGTCTTGTGCTTCCCACTCCCATGGTATGACTCCTGGTGTCCAACTTGTGGTTCTGATCTCTGGTTTGTCTCTTGGCTATGACTTCTTGGTACCTTGACCTGGCCTTACTCTGGTTACCCATTCGTGATTCAGCTCTCAGGTTTGTCTCCTGCTTCTGATCTCCTGGTATCCTGACCCGGCTGACTCTGGGCTCCCATCCTGTGACTGTGGATCTTGGCTTTGAGCACTAGGTCTGGCTGCCTATGACCTAGCTGTGACAACATCTCCTCCTCTGTCCAGGTACCCATCTTTGTGTGTTTTCCAACAATTTTCTCTGGTTTAGTACACCTCAGATTCAACATGTCAAATGGAGCTTCCCTTCTTTCTTCCTATAAATTCTGTCCTTTCCCTTTTTGTCATCACAGTTGACAATTCAGCTGTTCTCTTGGCCAAAGAAGCTTCTATTCTTGTTGTCCCTTGATTCCTTCTTATCCTTTCCTGGGACAATGTTTTACTTCTTCCTTTATAACATTTCTAAATCCATTCCCACTGGTAAAACCCTAGTTTATTATATGGTCCTCTCTCTCCAAGACTACTCTCCTCCTCCTCCTCCTCCTCCAGCCTCCCTGGCTCAACTTTCTGCTCTCTCTAGTAGTCTTCTCTCACCACTCTGACTACATTAGAACACTCCTTGTGTCCCTTCACTGGCTCCCTCTCTCACCACAAAATTCAAACTCCTCGTCTTCACCTCCAAGATGCTGGATAACTCTGCTCCTTCCTAAACATTTACCTTTGTTTTCTTATATTCCTTCCACTCCCTGTGCTCTGTCCACTCTTCTTACATTGTTTTCTTTGTTCTTTCTCCCCTTTGTGCTTTTTTCTATGCCTGAAATTACTTCCCTCTTCCAGCCTAACAAGCTGCCCACAAAACCCATTTGTCATAGTGTACTCAGAGGGCTGGGCAGCCTAGTGGTTAGCACACCCAACTTTCAGATCTTTGCCTCTCTGCCAGGGTGGTAGGGGTGCCTTTTCCTGACCCTAAACTGGTAATCTTCAGCTCTCCACCTGCAATTGGGCCTCTGCCTTTGGAGGGTGTGGTAGGGGGATCTGTGTTTTCCTCTCCACTGGGTCCCAGCCCATGGCCCGATGGGAAACAATACCAGCAGGGTCATCCCTGCAGTGAGTCTAAGTCCACTGCCCTGGGCTACTTCCTACCTATATGTCCCTTCAGTTCAGGGGACATGGCCCCTATAGGCCAAATGGTCAATCACTTAATGAGTCCAAAGTAGCAGGGCCTTGCAGGACCTGCTTGTTCACCAAGGGGGTGGTGGTGGTGGGAGAAGGCTCTGCCTGTGGGCCTTATCTGCTCTGTGGCCCCCTCTCGGGCTCAACCTTCTGTCTGGCTTCCCGGAGAGGGACTCCTCTCTCCTTCAGCCTGACCACCCTCGCCTTTGCCTGGGCTTCTGAGCTCCTTTTAACCCATGACTCCAGTCACAGCATGCTCAGCAGGCCTAGAGGGGAAGGGTTGCTTGGGCCCACTACTGTCTTTTAATCCTTTCAGGCCCAGTGTGGGGTTTGTATAGCCCACCACACCATTCCTTTATCTCAAACCTCTCCATCCTACAATAATCCAAAAAGGGGAGAAGGGAGAGGGAGAGAGTAATATGCAGTGTGATGGAATCGTTGGAACCTTCTTATTGAATTGTTATGGGGTAGAGAGGTTGGGGACAGAGGAGTCTGTACTTTTATATTTGAGTATTATATAGTTTAATAAGAACTGTAGCACCTGCAGAAGATACTCTTGTGTGGAGGAAGTGCTACCTTCATCTGGTATGTTGTACATCTATATCCCTGAAAATAAGAGGGGTTTTGTTTTGTTTTTTGTAAAGGTCAAAAAAATTCAGCTCTGGACATGGCTTTAATCTCTCTCTCTCTCAGGTCTTGTATTTTAGACTTTATTGAACCTAGTTAGAAATATTTGTTTTAGCCATAAATGACAGTGCAAATATCTGTGAAAGCACCCACATCAGAAAACAGCTGAGAACTACAGAGAGATTGTATAGCCTGGTGGATTGGGCCCTGGGCTGGGACTCAAGAGACCTCTCTATTCCTGGCTCTGCCACTGGCCTGCTGGGTGACCTTGGACAAGTCACTTCCCACCATGTGTCTCCATTTTCCCACCTGTAAAATAGGAATAATGATGCTCACCTCCTTTGTAAAGAGCTATGAGAACATTGATGAAAAGTGTGCTATGATAGCTAGGTATTTATTATTATGGGATATTTTAAACAAAGTATCTGTCTTGTTCTACTCACTTAACAATGATAGTCTGAGTATGATACTTGTCTGTGAACTGCACTTTTTGTCCTAATTGTCTTTTGAGATCCTGCATGGGTCATAGAGGACAGAACAGACCTATTAATTGTTGCATGTATCAATTTTAATGGAGTTACATTTTTATATGAAACAGCTTGAGCAATTAAGTTTCACATAGAAATCCTTTGCACTTCCATTGACTTCCAAGTCTCACTGCAAATAATGGCATTGGTCTCATGGAATCTATATTCTCTCTGGAATGGGCATGCCTGGAACCTTTTGTAAGAGACTAATAAAAAGCATTAGCTACTTATTACTTTCCATTGACCTGGGTTGCTATTCTGAACTTGCCAGTCTCTGACTTTGAAAGATTCCTAGCACAATATGGATATGCTGGCCATTTTACAGTTTATCTTTAGATTCAACATAATGACAAATTTTTGCGTATGAAAAGATTTGTTAGATCATCTGTCAGATCATCCTGCTTCCACTGTCAGTTTCTTCCCTGCAGAACACTTTGTAGTGTTTGTCTTGTCTAGTTTCAGATTGAATAATTTTTTGCTTTAAATAATCTAAGAAAATAACACCTCACATTGGTGCAATTTGACATGGAAATATTTGAAGTCCTCTGTGTTCAGACTCATTGACATTATAGTGTGAAGGAGTCCAGCAAAAATAAAAGACAACACGAATGGGAACTGAAAGAGAAGAACCAAGTAGTGAAATTAGAGTTTACAGCATTCTGGTCGAGGGGCCAGATTTTTGGTTTACTGAGTTGTGCGTGGTGCGGTTTAGGAAGGGAAAAGGGGAAAATTTGGCTTTACACCAACTTCATCACCGTCAAACCTAAGGCTGTTTAGCCACCAGCTTAGGCTCTGGTTTAAAGTAAAGTTATGGCGTACACAAAAACCTGGCCACATTCCTTGCAGACAGGGATGGTGGTAAGGGGTAGAGGCCACTCTTCAAAAATATTTCCCTCTACGCTCCCACTTCCACTGCCCCTCCTGACAGGAAAAGTAGCAGAGGCAGTTTTTTTCCTTACTATAGTGTGTGAGCTGTGACAGTGGAAGAGATTAGTGAAATACAAGCAGGTAGTTCCTTACCACAGAGGGCCGGGCAATTGCTCTGAAATGAACAGTGTACATACAGGACACACACAGCAGAAGTGAGATTCAAACCAATGACTATCCTGTGTCCCTGCTTGCTTTGGGAATATCCCCAAAGTTTATGTGGCTTCAATGAACAGTCTCTCTCTGTCTCTCTCTTACTTAATCTGTCTCCTGCTCCCTCCATCCCTGTCTGTACTCCAGCAAGCAGGAGCCAGCAAAGATGGCTGGGAGGGAGGCTGCTCCCAGCCAGGCCAGAATCCCTAGCTGCCTGGACAGGGACAGGGCTGGGTGAGTCTTTGTTCAGGGCGGTTTAGTGCATGCATCATTTCCTTTCTCAGGTGATCTCATCCCCCTGCAGGGCTGAGCTATGGGCTGGTTCCCTCTTTCCCCTTCCGCCCCCACCCCCTTTCCTGCTACATCGATTTAACCAGAAATGGGAAGCTAGACTGGGACGTCTGGCCTAGACTAGTCCAAAACAGTAGCCTGCCAGTGGGGCATGACCTGGGTCCCCACCCGTGAGTCCCTTCTGTTTCTGAATACAAGTAGCTTAAAAAAAATCTTTAAAAATATCAAGCAAAGGATCATTGACCATTTCAGAAGTTTTCAGCAAACAAAATGCATTGAAGAAGAACAAGTATTCTGAAATTTGACAACTCTTGCCCTCAATTTCAAAAATAGGCTACATTTTGGAAAAATTCATAGGACAATGCTCTACCAGTATTACCTCCTGACTCTGATCTCTTATATAATGACAAAGAAGATTGTAGCATAGAAGAATTGGAAGTGGAACATTCGGCATCAGATTCTTCATCAGATGACGAGGTGGAAGGAAAGGACTTGGCAATACAGTATCATGAATGGAAAGTGAAAGAGACTGCACCTAGTAATAAAGTAAGCCCAGCGAGTAACATTCCACCTGAGCCAAGTGATATTGCACAAGTTGTATCTGATGGCCCAAAACAACCATAGCTAAGGTCTTGTCCTCAAACAAAATACAAGAATGAATGGAGAAGTTTCAGAAGAGTGGCTCGGTTTATAGCCATGGGTCAAATATATCAAAATAATGAATGCAGTTTACTTCTTTCCATGCAGATTTTTTCCACATCCACTGCTGTAGAAAAATCTGTGTTTATTAGTAGTGGCTTCAGCAACTGGAAAAACTATGGGAAAGGATGCAGAATTCCAAGAGCATGAAGAAGTGGGCTGTAGTCCACGAAAGCTTATGCTCTGATAAATTTGTTAGTCTCTAAGGTGCCACAAGTACTCCTGTTCTTTTTAATAGAATTACTGACACTGTCAAGTGGTATGGGCTTCATTCAAAGATATTTAGTCTTTCAGTTTGGTCCCAAATCACTGATGCATATTTTGCTTTAGTGCAAGAGAACTGTATGTATATCAAAGCTGTGGCAGATGTCCCATGACTCACTGCAGTCAGGGGATTGCTAAAAGAGGACAAGATGAGCGAAAACAGTGACAACGAGGGCAAATTCCTGGAGCTCCTGACTCTAATAGCCAAATACGACATGGTAAGAAAGAAAATTGAAAGTGGACCATGCAATTCAAAATACACCCATTCCTCAATACAAAATGAAGTCACTCACATTATCAGAAATGGTGGTTGAATGCATAAGCCAAGAAGTGAATAGCTAATGATTTCTTTGTAATGGCTGACGAAACTAAAGACATTAGCAAAGTGGAACAAGTGTCAGTAGTGCTGCAATTATTCGCATGGCACTATCTATGAAAGATTTCTTGGTTTCCATCTTGCTGAGTCACTTGATGTAAAGTCTCCTTCATGCTAAGGAGGATAATAAATTACCTTCAGTACGTGAAGAACACATTGTCACGATGTGGTTCTGATGTACAAAATTGTATTGCCAGACCTATGGTGGTGCCAAAGTTATGAGTGGAAAACTTAATGATGCGCAAGCTCTCTTAAGGGAAGAATTACCTCATGCATTGTATGTTCACTGTTTTAGTTCCAGGCTCAATTTAGTTATTGTCGACATATGCAAAGGGAACAAACATACACAGATTTTTTTTTGCTATCCTGGAGAAATTTCTCTCTGGATCAGCAACATGTGTTAAATTCATAGCCACTCAAAAGAAAATAGACAACCTAAAAATAAAGTCTGGGAATTTGAAGAAGTTTTAGGACAAGTTTCTACTTGTAATGCTGTGAAAAAGATGTCATCCATTCTTGTGACACTCGCTTTACTATCTTGAGATGTCAAGAGTGACAGGGCAGTGGGTGCATTAGGTCTTAGTTCAGTATTAGACTTTGCATTTATTGTCCTCCTTTGCATGTTCACAAAAATTCTTCAGCTGCTTAAAGTTATATTTGACTCTTGCAAGCAGTTGAGCATGACTTGTCTCAGACGTGCTTAGCTTTGGACACCCTAATCAGTGAATTTCTGAATATAAGCGGTTCAGAAGAGGCGTTTGATTAAAACATGGAGTTAAACCATTACCATAGCTTCAGAAAATGACTTGAAGCTGCCTGAAGTTCTGGGAATACAGTCATTGCCTAAAAAACGTCAGGAATACATTTTTGACTGAAGCATCAAGTGCAGAACAGCCCTCTTTAGATAAAGGAGACTTCAGGAAATGTGCCTTTTTTCTAGTGCTTGATCAAATAACTGGAGAACTTCAAAGAATTCTGAAAATAAATCTGTTCTTGTTGTTGTCAATTGCCTTAAAACAAAGTATGAAAATTTTCTTTACTTTCTAAAATAAAAACCACTCACAGAACACTATGGATGTGCCGTAGACAGTGTGGAGAATGAGGTAAAACTCTTGCCAAAAGTAACTGAATGCTATGAAGAAGAGAGAGCAGAAGTCCAAGATTGACAGTTTGCTGCGCCTGATGGGTTTTTTTATATAAATACAAACTTGCCTTCTACAAACTACACAGTGTGTGTGTGATTGGTGTGAGCATTCCTCATCAAGTGCTGCATGTACAAGAATATTCTCATGCCTTTGACAAGTGAAAGATTACCTAAGGAATAGAATGGCAAAAGACCAGTTAAGAAACTTGGCTCTAGTGGATATTGAAAAATCTTTATCTTGTACTCGGAATAATATTGGTGCATGATACCTTACTGGAGTGAAGTGTCAACTACCAACCTCTTCTCAGCACTCTTGCAGTGACTGACTAGTGATGGTATATTTCTTTTTAGTAAGCAACAAATTACCTACACTCTGGAACCAAATACCATGTTTAACTTTGATCTGCCTTTTTAAAAATTAAGGTACAAGGTAGACTAATGGAATAATAGTCTGAACTTCACTCTCAGGCCTAAATCACAAATTAAATGACTTTGGCAGGCTCATCCAAGCCCTAGTTTGTCCTTGTCCAGCATATAACTTACTCTGAATGTCAGTCTCTGCTCAAGATGAGTACAACCCAGATCAGGTCAGGTGTGCAATTCCTATGGAAGCTTACAAAGTGTGTGTGACATATGTACATTAGAGATAGGAGCTTATTTACTTACTGTCTGAGTGTCTTTTCTAACTAGCTCTTCCCCAATTATAGACTTTAGAAACACATCTAGCAAATGTCTAACTTGTAGATACATATACAATTCTGAGATGATAAATAACATTTCATTCTGAACATTTCAGAGTTCAGTCATGTTTACTCTGCAACATGTCTCTTTATGAGACAGTCCTTTGGCATCTGATCTTTTAAAAACAGAGTCTTTCTGCCTTGGAGGAAAACCTGTTGTTCATTTTATCCAGTGAGAATTTTGTCACTTTGCTAAGGTACTTGAATGCTTTCTTTAATATTTGCAGAGCAGTCCCTAGGAGAGGATGTGCTCTGATCTCCTGAGACAGCAATGTCTGTCATAAATCAGGTTGGAAAGCACAAAAGGAAAGCAACATGCTGCTACAGTACTTTACCATGTAGGGCTGTTTCAAGTTTCTGTAAATCACAACTGGTACCAAGCATTGAATTCCAGCTGCCCGGTTATAGACTTTACAGATGAAAGAGGTTCTGATATAGCTTTTCATAATTAAAAATATTAATAGCGTCCCAAAATTTGTTTTAAGACATGCAATTTTGTAACATCTAAACTACTGAAGACTTGATGTCTTAAGGAACTGATGTCTGATCTAGGTAGATTCAAATTTGATTCACAGAAAATTTATTATATATGGAGCTGATGTTATATGTACTGTAAAGAGGATTTTTACTGTCAGCTTTTCTGAGACAGTTACCATCCCTGCATGATAAGCATATTAAAAGATGCACATCAAATGGTATAACCTTTGTAGCATATTGGAAGCCTTATGATCCAAACTAACAAATACTTAAAAATAGATGAGCTAAAGCAGTTTCAGTAGTACGTATGGATTCCTTAATAGTGTGGATTTAGATTTCCATTGCAGAGTCAGGCAAACTTTACAAAATATCAACATTCCATTAAACTGTTAAATACTCTTTCTGAAGCATGAAAGGATTACTTTTCAGCCTAAGTATTATAGTTTTTGCAATTTCTTATTCTAACCACCTCATTGTCCTTTTCTGGACTTTTTATATTTCACCTATTCTTATTTAGAATAGAGTCCAAAATAGGCCCTCATCAGGAGCATCATGTCCAGTGCTATGCTGTGTTGTCTGTATTTTCCATCCTTTTCTTCTGAACCAAAGCACCTTGTCGCCGTTCTGGCTTGACCTGATCAGATCATACTTTTCCCAGTATTGTGCTTTGCAAACGTGGCATATTGTGATTCCTTGGTCACCATATTTCAAATAGCGCCACATCAAATTTGCTTATTTTACAGTTAGCAAAGAAACTCTGACAAGAATTTATTTTTTGATTGCCTATTTTGCAAACTCAACCTGGAATCTGAATGTGAAGTTGGGTTCTTCCTGGCTCATCCATATTCCCCAGCAATAGAGATTCTGCAGGCCAGATGTTACCCTTACTGCACATCTGCAACCCAGTGAATTCATTATTGGATTTGCACAGATGTATCCAATAGGTTATTCAGTTTGAATATAGTTAGCAGTTCTGTTGATGTGAGCCAGAATGGAATCCAGGTCACTCTTTCCTAATTTGGCTGCCCTACAGGAGCAAAAAGTAGCTAAAATACATCTCTGTCACCAACATCAATCCACATATGAAGATGACAATTTTACATAGTTATAAAATGGCTCCATTTGTATAAATTTCTATCTAATTTAGGTATTTCTAGGCCTTCTAAGCCAGATTAATGAAGGTGTTTAGGCACCTAAATATGCAGATAGGCACCTAGTACAATTTACAAAAACGCATACGTTAGGTGCCTAATTCCATTGGAGTCAATAGGACTTGGGCATCTAACTTGCTTAGGCACTTTGTAAATAGCGCTATGTACCTCTCGGCATCTTTAGGCATCTAAACACCTTTGTAAATCTGACCATCTGTCACTATAGCATCTATGAACAAAAGCAATTAAACACAGAGCATTGTCCATAATGGACATGACTACAAATTATATTCTATGCATCTCCCAACTTCTTAATAGCTTAATTTGCTGGGGTTTGCCCCTTTCTCTGTGTGGTACAATATTTCTGGTATTGCAGGAAGGCCTTGACAGACAGGATGTATAGCATCCTTTGATGGTCATTCTTGGGTAATTTTGCCCCCAAAATTGGGAGAAGAGGACAAAGCCCTTCCTTGTCAATACCATGAGACCCTGTATCTGTGAGGTTTCCAAGAGTTTAATTTCCCTAGCACTGTCTTTGGTGTTGGTTGTCCTGTTTTAGCCCTCTTCAGGTTCTTCAAATCTCTTTGGTCAAATCCCCCCCTTTTTATATCTCCAAGTTTTTCCAGGAACAGTCAAGAAACATTCCTTTCCCATACATCCCTCTATTATTTTCTTTGCCTCTACACCAAAATATTCTCTCTCTTTCTGTTTTCTTTTCCCCAGCAAGATGTCACCCAGAATCATCTCCCTGCCCCCCCCCCCGCACCAACAAATCCTTCAATCTCGGCTTCCTCCCTAAACCTCCTCACTTTTCTCAACCTTTTTTCCTCTGTCACACCCCATATTTTTTCATTCCCCTCACTGTGTCTCCTACCTCCCTCAAACACCTTCTCTGTTCTCCCTCTTGAATGCACCCCATAGGTGACAGGTTTTGCTTCCCTCATCTCTTTCAAGGGTGGAACCACTCTCAGACTGCATGTCTGGGTTGTGGCCTTCCTTGTTTCCCAATTATGTAAACATGACAAGCCCAGTTATTTGTGGCATCTGCAAGAAATTTCTCTCTGGGAGCCTGTGACCAGCAGCTGATTAAAGTGACTCAAAACAGTTATGTCAGAAATAAACATTTATTCCCACAAAATTACACCGCAATCAGTGAAAAGAGTTAAAACAAGAGCCTATATGCATCTGGTCTTAGCCAAACGTTATTCTGTCTTTGCAAATGTAGGTAGGTTCTGCTCAACACAGACACCCCACTTCTTAGCTGGGAAAGAAATTGTATTGCTGCATTTTTTTCCCTCTGGCAATGTCTCACCTTGAGCAGCTTCTGGGAACTCCACCTTCCCAGGGTGGATTAAAAAAAAAATAAATATATATTAAAAAATCAAATTTGATTAATTTCATTTGGATTATTTATTAGACTCATTTTTTAAAATAAACCATTTAAAATTAAATTTGTAATTGACAGCCTATGTTGGGGCTGAAATTTACTCTAATCTATTAAAATCATTAGTTTAAATAAAAAATATTAAGCAGTACATGTTTGCTGCTGAACTTTTAAAGAGAGTGAGACTACTGAACTGGCTAACCACCTGAAACCAGAGTCTGAAGTGTTATAGCAGCTTTTTAAAGTAGCTTCTTCTGCAGGTGCAGAGAGAATACTTTCTTCAATTTAACTAATTCAGTTCAATAATCAATTCATTCAAAGTTAAGAAACCAATGGCAACAAAAAAGCTTGTTTTCCATTTTCAATCTATGAATAAAATTAAGGTGTGAGAGGATGAGACCTGCTAGTTCTAAAATGTTGAAGGACAGGGCAACTATAAACAGTCAGTTAAATGCACTGACTACAGAGAAGACTTCCTTTATTTAATAAATTGGTTAATTTTAATGCAAAATGTGTTTTGATAAACTTTTCAATAAATATTTTTTCTTATGTACTGATCACATTTAAGGTAGTTTTATTTAACTAAAACTTTAAAATACTCTATGCCTTTAACTGAATTTTAATTTCCATCCAAATAGAGCTTGACATAAATCACAAGTAAAACATCATTTACCATTTTCTAATACACAAAATAAAAATTAAGAATCTGAATAAATGTGCATTAAGCTATCTATTATCTTAAATGTGTATCGATATAGTACATCCTCCTGGCTAGCAAAAAGTAGTGCCACTCTTAGTGTAAAGGCTATGGTTAGTTGCAAATCAACATGTTTTAATGGTTACCAGCAATAAGAATCAACCTTTCTTTAGGAAAAACTTAAAAGTACAAATTCACAACGAGATTAAAGTTGATGATTTTAAGTCAAGATTTCCAGCTTACTGATTTAAATCATGATTAAAATCTGATTTAAATTGTTTTATTTCACTCAATCCACCCTGCTCCCTCCTTTTCTTTCTCCAGAGGATGCTATCAACTGTTCTGGTCCTCTTGAGCTCTAGGCTCTGACCTTGGCAAAACAGCGGTGTCACTTTTCCCAATTAATGGCCCTTCTGTTGTTCCCTTAACTCCCTTGAAGCTGTTTACCTGGAGATGTCTTATCTCTCTGACAGTTGTTTTCCTGTTTTCCTTCCATAGTAACTTCCTTTGTTTTAACTCCATGAGGCCAGACAGAAATAATATCTAGCGAGTAAAGGAGGGTTCATATGACATACATACAAAAATCTCCCTCATTCGCCACAAACCCCAAGAAGGGAGAGACTGTTTAGGCTCATCCCACAGGATGTAACAATGAGTAATGGGACTGTAGATAGTCTCCAAGGAAGTGGGGGCTGCCCCATTGAGTAACTTAGAACTATAGTGGACAAAGCATTTTCCATCTTTACTTTCTATGGTTGCATGATGATGCCAGGAAACACTGCAAAATTAGAGAATATTTGTAAAGCACTTTGAAGATTAAAGTGCTGTGTATGTGCTAGGTATTAAATATTATTTAAAGGAATTAGAGAAGCAGAATTTTAGAGTCCCGTAAGAAGAAAGTCAGGCAGCGAAGCTATAAGGTCTTGGAGCGGGGAAGGGGAAAGGGAATGGAGGGGGGAAATGGTTCCAGAAATATGTGGTAAATTCATGTGAGAGGTGTGAGCAGCAAAGTGAGAAGAAACTTAGTCTGGCCATACTAAATAAATAGTCACTGACGTGGTACACTGATATAATCATTGGTCGCTACAGCTACCTAAAGAGAAATGCCTGCAGCAAAGGAATAAACAGAACCAGTTCCTAATTGGAAACCCTGAGGAAAAGTTTCCCCTCTGCTACACCAGTGCAACTCCATTTGCTTCAGTGGGATAACTTAGAGGAGAACTTGGGCCAGTCAGTGTGTGTCCATTGTCTGTTTTAGGCTCTGCAGATTAATACACACAGTTCCTCACACACTCATGGTCCAAAAACAACAGTTCTACTAGAGGAACCAAGAGATGTTCCTCAGCTGTGCTAAGCTTCTTAGCTGGAATTTGCTCTCTTAGCTATTTGATAGCAGGGAGCTGAATTACAAGAATTGTTAGCGTCACATCCCATTAGATTTTTAAGCTTCAGTGTAATGCTGGCTTTCACAAATACAGCAAAGCAATGAGAAAGAGTGTGCATGTGCCCCCTGATCAAAACACTCTGAGTGCTCTGGGCGTGTGTAAATCCAGGATTATGGTGCTGCCAGATTGTGGGCCAAGCTGTGCTGTATAAACTTTGTGCATCAAACCTGAGACCAGACCAAAAAACATGTGATTTCGGGTTTTGGGAATCTCCAGCCTTGTAAATGGTGGGGAACCATGAAGAAGATTTGGGCTAGCTTCCTTTTCCTCCAAACAGCTGCTATCCCTTCCCTGGGCCTCAGTGAACTCCTTCCAAAAGACACTTGCTTTTTCCACAGCCCTTGTGTTTGGTATAATTTGGGTGATCTGCAATATCCCATTCTGAAGAGTGGTCATCAGGCTCCTTCCCTGCTCTTGAGTTGTTCATGAGGTAACCTTTGTCTTAAAAGGACAGCAAGGCTGGCTTTCCACACTCATTCCGAGGAAGATCTTGAAGGGAGTTCCCCAGAGTATGGATTCCCTCATAGCATGGAGAATTCTTGCTCACAAATGCAATTACTAACCCACACCAAACACCAAAATAAATTAAGGAAAAATCTAAGAAATCCTTTCTCTGGGGCTCTGAGCATCTCTTGTCTCCTCTGGTTCTATTTTTAGACTGTAAACTCATCAGGGCAGAGCCTGTCTCTATAACTGATTAGTGCAGTGCCAAACAGTGTAAATGGGAGATGTGATTAGGCAGTACTTCAAAAAAACTGGATTTGGGTACCTAACTTTGAAAATGTTGATATAAGTGCAGTTTCATGCAGACTACACTACCCTTTCCCTCCTTCATCATTGCCCTACATTAATTGCTACAACATTTAAGGAACAAGAAATGTAAAACAAGTTTGGTTAAAATAAGATACAGAAGAGATTAAAGGGTTAGATTGAAAGGATTAAGAATATATACAAATGATGGGGAAAAAATCATTGCTTGGCTGAGACACTCCCAAAACCTGATAAAGGGCAAGTAAACTCTTATTACTATTAACTTTCAGATACTGAGGTCCTATCAGATACTGAGGGTATGTCTGCACTACGAAATTAGGTCGAATTTATAGAAGCCGGTTTTATAGAAATCAGTTGTATACAGCCGATTGTGTGTGTCCCCACATAAAATGCTCTAAGTGCATTAAGTCGGCGGACCGCGTCCACAATACCGAGGCTAGCGTCGACTTCTGGAGCGTTGCACTATGGGTAGCTATCCCACAGTTCCTGCAGTCTCCGCCACCCAGTGGAATTCTGGGTTGAGATCCCAATGCATGAATGATGCAAAACAGTGTCGTGGGGGGTTCTAGGTACGTGTCGTCAGGCCCTTCCCCCTCCGTCAGAGCAACGGCAGACAATCGATTCGCACCTTTTTACCTGGGTTACCTGTGCAGACAACATACCACGCCAAGCATGGAGCCCGCTCAGCTCAGCTCAGCTCACCGTCACCATATGTCATCTGGGTGCTGGCAGACGTGGT